>NC_074668.1:64809662-64984662 GCF_029448725.1 Salvelinus fontinalis
ACACACACCCGCACGCACACTCCATCCAACACCCTCACTCACACCCGCACTCCCAGCCCAATGGGCAGCACTGCCCCCCGCACCCCCACCGAGAGCCCCCAGGAGTGAGGGAGGAGCAGTCTGCACCAGAGGACTCAGAAGAAGAGGAGGAAGAGGAGGAAGATGAGGCCCCAGTACCAAGGTGGCAGGGGATTGAAGCGATCTTTGAAGCCTATCAGGAATACATTGAAGGTAAGCAGTCAGTCACTTGTCTATGTTTATTTAAAGGCCCAGTGCAGTCAAAACGTAATTTCAGCCTGTAATTTAATAAAAATATATATTATTATTGTTATTATTATTTTGGGGGCTGTTTTAGTGGGGTGAAGTTTTGCCCTGCCTGGTGACGACACCAGGTAGGGATTTAGTTAATAGACCAATAAGAAAGAGAGTTCCGAACCTCTCTGCCAATAAAATATAGTTTTCAGTTCTCCCTCCCCACTTAGAACAAATACCCCCAGACACTCCTAGTAAAATTCTTGCTTGAGAAATTGCTATTTGCTAAGAAGCTAATATTTTTTGTTGTTGACCATTTTAATTGAAAACAATCACAATAAGGTACATAATTTTTACCCAGAAATGATTTGATATTGAGGTAAAAATGGCAGCATTGGACCGTTAATGTCTAATGTCCTTGGTTTTGGAATGGTTCAATTATGGTTGAAATCTAGAGACCAATGAACATGTTTGACTTTGGTTAAGAGTAGTCGTAGCGTATTCCCAACACTAGAGGGTGGCATTTATCGTTTTGTACTACTCTCGTTGGTCCAACAAATAGGATGTAAACAGTCAAACATACATACACACACTATCTGTAATGAGTCTTGTGTAGTGAGTTGTGTGCGGTGTGCTGCTTGCCTGTGGCAGTATGGTCTGCTGTAGCTCTAGCTGTGTGCTGCTCTCTGGTTATTGGTACATGGGGAGAGACAGGTAGGGAGTGTTAGCATGGATGCTAATGAGAACCCAGGTCATATCCCCTCAGGCTCACTGTTATTCTCTTCTCCTTCCTCTCTCCCTCTCCTCCTCTGCCTCCCTCCTCTCCTTCTCCACTCCCCTCCTTCTCTTCCCCTGCCTTCGGTCCTCCCTCCCTCCTCCAGAGCAAGGTGTGGAGCGCCAGGTGCTGCAGAGCCAGTGTCGGAGACTGGAGAACCAGCACTACAACCTGAGCCTGACAGCAGAGCAGCTCTCACACAGCATGGGGGTAAGACCCTGTCTGCTACATCTATCATCACTGAGCTTCCTTCAAATCTTTGGAGAAAATATCCTTTCTATTTTAATCAGTTTGTGTGTGTGTGTGTGTGTGTGTGTGTGTGTGTGTGTGTGTGTGTGTGTGTGTGTGTGTGTGTGTGTGTGTGTGTGTGTGTGTGTGTGTGTGTGTGTGTGTGTGTGTGTGTGTGCATGTGTTTTTGTTACTTTCTCTTTATGGAGTTGTTACATTTTTGTTAATGTGGTTTTATTGACTCTACTACCTTCTTCTCTCTATAGGAGTTGATGTCTCAGAGACAGAAGCTGGCGGTGGAGAGGGAGAAGTTACAGGCTGAGTTGGAGCACTTCAGGAAGTGTCTGACGCTGCCGCAGCCCCATTGGGCCAGGGGAGGGCACTACAAGGGTTACCCCCCCAGGTGACAGCTCCACTGACCCCCCAGGCCCTGCCCCTTCCCTCCCCGCCCAAACAGAGTTTATTTTTATGACCCAGCCTGGATCTGGACCCAGATGGACAGCTCCACAGGAGAGAGGAATGGACAGCTCCACAGGAGAGAGGAATGGACAGCTCCACAGGAGAGAGGAATGGACAGCTCCACAGGAGAGAGGAATGGACAGCTCCACAGGAGAGAGGAATGGACAGCTCCACAGGAGAGAGGGATGGACAGCTCCACAGGAGAGAGGGATGGACAGCTCCACAGGAGAGAGGGATGGACAGCTCCACAGGAGAGAGGGATGGACAGCTCCACAGGAGAGAGGAATGGACAGCTCCACAGGAGAGAGGGATGGACAGCTCCACAGGAGAGAGGGATGGACAGCTCCACAGGAGAGAGGGATGGACAGCTCCACAGGAGAGAGGGATGGACAGCTCCACAGGAGAGAGGAATGGACAGCTCCACAGGAGAGGGACAATGGATTAATTGATAGATGGATGGGGCAGCAGGGCCAAGCAGTAAAGCACTGACTGGGGCTGCTGCCAGCCTGCCAGGGACGGTGCCACCAGCCAGTGGTCTGTGCTAACCCTGGGGTCAGAGGGTGCAACGGGCACGTCACACATGGGGCAAAGCTCTAGGACGGCATGGTCAACACACACAAACATACAAAGAGGCACAGACTCACACCATTCTCTTCATCAGGCACCAGTTACTCTCTTACATTGCTATCCCAGACCCATCCTGGACTCCCCTCACAGCCACGCCCACAGAGACAATCCTGCAATCGGAGAGCAGCTCAGCCATGGAATGGGTGTGGTCACGTGACAGGGCGCCATATTCCACCAATCCAATGCCCCTACCTCTGGCCAATCGGACAGGACTGAACCTCCCAGCATCTCTCCTGGCGGCAGGTCAGGCCAGCTTTCAAACTTGAAATGCACTTAAAGAGAAAGACCTGAAGAACTACCTGGTGGTACTGTGTTACGACAAAGAACTGTTCAAATTAGGAAAGAACTTACAAAATGCACATTTTGGAATGAATAAAGGAAATGTTTTATTTCGAGATGAGAATAAGAATTTAAAAGGTGCTTCAGCCTTGTATTGTAAATAATATTAAGACTAAAAATAATTTTGTATGTTTTTATTACTTTAATCATTGTTCTTTTAAGAAGAAGAAAATAAGCCTGCCATTTTTTTATATGTTCATGCTTTTTTGGTTGAAACAGAAAGCTTTGCTTTTAGTGTTTGTTCTGCTGCTGGTCAGGACTGCCCTGTTCGGAGGTATAGATTGAGGGAGAAAAGGAGAGAGAGAACATGCTCTCCTCTTCTCCTCTCCTCCTTTGACCCAGCCATGTGTGCAGCCTTAGCAGCAGCCTGAGCTCCAGCCACATCCCTCCCTCCCCTGGCCTCCAGGCCCCGTAAGGCTTACTGAGATGGGGGTAAGACCTAACTCCAGGCCCCACAGGCCTCCCAGATCCATGTACTCTGTCAGAACACCCACACAAAACCCCTCCTGTCAGGAACAGCATGTTTTACCACTCTCCCTGTGTGAGTAGTTACCCATGGGAAAGAGTAAGTGACCGCTACAGTTAGTCTCTCTCTCTCTGTCTCTGTCTCTCTGTCCCTCTCTCTGTCTCTCTCTCTGTCTCTCTCTTGCTCTCTCTCGCTCTCTCTCTCGCTCTCTCTCTCTCTCTCATATATTCCCCTTCAGCCCCTAGTCCAGGGATGAGCCCTTAGTAGAACTGTTGTCTGATAACTAGACCAATCTCTCTGGACCTTATCATTAAGCACAAGGGACACAACACCCATTATGAGACATTCACATCACTAAACCTAGAGAGAGGAAACAATGCAGACAGTACCATGTGACAATGCACCGAGGGAGATCTTGCTAGATTCTTCTCCTTTGTGTTTGCCATAAAAGGAAATAGTGCCAAAAAGTAGCCCTCCCTTACACAAAATATCATGAGACTTTTTTAAACCTCAAAATAGAGCAATTAAGATAACTCCCTGAATTGAAATGGCCAGCCCACTTCAAAACGTGTTATATTACTACATTGATCCCACGTATCATAATGTCAAAGCCCTTGCCAACAATTGGATAATGGACGATTTTTTTCTCCACTTGAGGGCCCTCAAATCCAAAGTCAATGAAAGGTTCTCTTTTGCCAAGTATATGAATCCTTGTCCTGCTCTGCACTGTGCATCTATAGTGTGTGTTTTCATGCCTACATCAGTCCACCTTGCTGCTGGCCATAGCTGTCTCCTGTGCCTCAGTACCCCTGTTCCCCAGTCTCTCTATTCCCATACCTTCCTTCTGTGGGAGTGTCTGGCCTGTAGTTTTGTAAAATAAAACGTTTAGCCTTACAAGAGGACGTCTGGCAGAATAGATCGCAATGCAGCGTGGGTATTGTAGTGCTCAGTCAGACTTGACAAGGCTTTGAGTATGTAGTCCTAAAGGGGTTCTGTTTGAACTCCAGTTTGATGCTGTGGATATGAGATGGCAGGGAGGGGAGGTTGGCTGCAGGTCTGGTCCCTACATCCCTTTATGTTTCACTTCTGGTGAGTTTTCAGAGGAACAACCTAACCTGTTAAGGAGGCGGAACCATGTTTACAGACCAGAGCAGAGCTACGATAGGAGCACCATCTGTCAATCAGACAGCAAGCGCTACCACTGAGTTAAGCAGCCAATGAGTTAGCGGGAGGACGCTAGGCCCTTCCCCAGAGCCTCCTTACTCTACCAAGCACACGCAATAGCCCCCTGGCTCTATGGAGGATGTCTAGACTCTAGATGCTGTGAAACTCTGATTTTAAAATGTACTTGTTTGAATTCACTGTAATGTAATATATTATTTGTTGAATGTAGTAATTAGGTATTTATGAATATATTGCTGTAATTTCAGACAAAAAATAAAATAAAATATTTGAAAAATGTACTTGAATAGTCAAGTCTTCTCTTGGCCCCATTCCTTCCTGCAGGTTGACCATCTGAGTAAAATTTGAACTCTGATGTGTGTTTAACAGTGAGAGTGCATCTGATGGGGGTTATCAATTAAGTGTTTCTACATTGGATTTGTTTATTATGAGGCAGGAAAAAACTGAAAATATAGTGAAATCATCAAATCAAATGTCAAAACTTTATTATGTGATTACTGATCATAACATGTGATGGTTATAATGATAGTTAGAACATATATGTGATGGTTATAATGTTAGTTAGAACATATATGTGATAGTTATAATGTTAGTTAGAACATATATGTGATAGTTATAATAATAGTTAGAGCATATATGTGATAGTTATAATGATAGTTAGAACATATATGTGATAGTTATAATGATAGTTAGAACACACATGTGATAGTTGTAATGATAGTTATAACATACATGTGATGGTTATAATGATAGTTAGAACATACATGTGATAGTTATAATGTTAGTTAGAACATACATGTGATGGTTATAATGTTAGTTAGAACATACATGTGATGGTTATAATGTTATTTAGAACATATATGTGATAGTTATAATGATAGTTAGAACATATATGTGATGGTTATAATGATAGTTAGACATACATGTGATGGTTATAATGTTAGTTAGAACATACATGTGTTCGTTATAATGATAGTTAGAACATACATGTGATAGTTATAATGATAGTTGTCGTGTCTTTGCTATCGTTAAATTGAAGACTTATAGTTTTTATCATATATTCCTGTAATTAGGGCTTACGCTATCACTTGAGTAATAACGTAACTAATTAACTATGAATTCGAGGGCACCAGGGAAAGTTATTAGATTACAAAGTTATAATTTCCCAATATAACCTTTCAAATATTTTCATATCTGATCAATAGTCTTCTAATTAATGATTTATTTACTCTACCTCGTCAGTCTCATTCCAAACGTCGTAAATCGTTGATCTGCACGAACCCAGTCTTCACTATGAGTCATCCATACATCAATTGTCTTAAATCATTTATTTATTACTAACTAATTAATTCACAGAAATGCATAAACAAACAAACAAACTTAAAATAGTTACATTAAATGATTGGAGCAATATACCCTAGTGGGCTGAACCGGCATGGCGGCTGTTAGACAAAAGGGAAAGTTGCATTCGACTAATAATTCACTACAGAGTCCATAACTATAACAATTGACATGCTAATCCTTACACATGAACGCTCACTCATTCGGGAACAATTGCAATCAATATATATATATAGTTACGTTCAGTGTGTGTGTCGTTTTGATCTTATTGTGGAGAGTTCAGTGACATTCGTTATAGAATGGATGTTTCGGCGGTTGTCTTTCTTCGCGTTCAATGATACCGAATTCCTAGCTGCAGACTAGAAGTCAATATCAAAGACTTGTTATGATTCGTATAAGAGTTTTAACCACGTGGGATGGTTAAAAGATTCAGCAGTCTGGTCTCAAACCTTGGCCCTCTCGTTATCGAGGTAAGCTGGTCTGCAACCTTTGTCCTCTCGTGATTGAGAGAAACATGGTCATAATGGTAATTTCTTAGGAGTTGGGTTTTATTCAGATAGCAGAGAGGGGTGGTCCCATGGTCTCTGACCCATACTGGGCTCAGGGCGGTCCTTGGATTTAGTTCAAATCAAAAAGGTATTTGTATTTTTCTTAATTAAACAGTCCAAAATCATATTACACAATTATACAAACAGTATCATACTCACTCATTCATTTTATACAACAAACAGGTGTAAACCTCATATCTGAGGTTATTATATAAACAGCGGTATGGTAATGTGGTCCCACAGTCTCTCCTGAGTTTCCCACATGGGGACAAATGGACATGTTAATAGCTAGGATCTTCACCAATATTTCCTACTTTGGCAGGAACATGAAATATGTTCGTACCTCACGTTCTGTGAGGTGGAAGAGAATTCCTTTGTCCTGAAAGTTTACCCTCTGTCTTAATACTGTTTGTGGTGGGGAGATTCTCAGGAATTTACGACATCTCTCTGTGATCACCGCATGGGTTGTGGTGGAAAGGGAGAGGCAGGGAGAGGGGGATGGGGTTTGCTATACCCACGCAGGCAACGTCATGACATAGTTATAACATACATGTGATAGTTATAATGATAGTTATAACATACATGTGATGGTTAAAATGATAGTTAGAACATACATGTGATAGTTACAATGATAGTTAGAACATACATGTGATAGTTACAATAATAGTTAGAACATATATGTGATGGTTATAATAATAGTTAGAACATACATGTGATGGTTAAAATTATAGTTAGAACATACATGTGATAGTTACAATGATAGTTATAACATATATGTGATAGTTACAATGATAGTTAGAACATATATGTGATAGTTATAATGATAGTTAGAACATATATGTGATGGTTATAATGATAGTTAGAACATATATGTGATGGTTATAATAATAGTTATAACATATATGTGATGGTTATAATGATAGTTAGAACATATATGTGATAGTTATAATGATAGTTAGAACATATATGTGATGGTTATAATGATAGTTAGAACATATATGTGATGGTTATAATAATAGTTATAACATACATGTGATGGTTATAATGTTAGTTAGAACATGCATGTGATAATTATAATGATAGTTATAACATACATGTGATGGTTATAATGTTAGTTATAACATACATGTGATGGTTATAATGATAGTTAGAACATACATGTGATAGTTATAATGTTAGTTATAACATACATGTGATGGTTCTAATGATAAAACATACATGTGATAGTTATGATAGTTAGAACATACATGTGATAGTTATGATAGTTAGAACATACATGTGATCGTTATAATGACAGAACGTACGTGTGATAGTTATAATGATAGAACATACATGTGATGGTTCTAATGATAGTTAGAACATACATGTGATATTTATAATGATAGAACATACATGTGAGGGTTATAATGATAGAACATACATGTGATAGTTATAATGATAGAACATACATGTGATAGTTATAATGATATAACATACATGTGATAGTTATAATGATAAAACATACATGTGATAGTTATGATAGTTAGAACATACATGTGATAGTTATAATGACAGAACGTACATGTGATAGTTATAATGATAGAACATACATGTGATTGTTATAATGATAGTTAGAACATACATGTGATATTTATAATGATAGAACATACATGTGATAGTTATATTGATAGAACATACATGTGATATTTATAATGATAAAACATACATGTGATGGTTATAATGATAGAACATACATGTGATGATTCTAATGATAGAACATACATGTGATGATTCTAATGATAGAACATACATGTGATATTTATAATGATAGAACATACATGTGATATTTATAATGATAGAACATACATGTGATATTTATAATGATAGAACATACATGTGATATTTATAATGATAGAACATACATGTGATGGTTATAATGATAAAACATACATGTGATGGTTATAATGATAGTACATACATGTGATAGTTATAATGATAGTTAATACATGTGATGGTTATAAATTGACAGTGTAGGTACACATTGTTAGTATAGAAGGACTTGGCAAGGACACATCTTACCATTACATAGCATAGCTTTATATAGTTTTATAAAATGGTTAGTTCTGGCCAGGCATTATGATTAGTTCAAAGTAAAAGGTGTTTTCCATTCCTGCTATATATCACTGTATTATATCAACAACGCTTTATAAATATTAATTATGATTAAAACTAAAAGGTTTGCAACATAGTATTCAGTGATAAAGTTCATATGAATCATCACAGCCTGAAGGGCAGTCATGCAGTCACAGTCTGTCATGTCCTGACCTTAGTTCCTTTTCTGTGTCTCTATTTTAGTTTGGTCAGGGCGTGAGTTAGGGTGGGCAGTCTATGTTCTTTTTTCTAGGTTGTTGGTTTTCTATGTTTGGCCTGGTGTGGTCCCCAATCAGAGGCAGCTGTCTATCATTGTCTCTGATTGGGAGCCATAATTAGGTAGCCTGTTTTTCATTGTGTGTTGTGGGTGATTGTTTTCTGTCTTAGTATTAGTTTCCAGACGGAACTGTTTCGGTTGTTCTTCTTTTTTTTTACTTTGTAGTGTTCAGTTCAGTTTAATAAAATGACGAACACTTACCACGCTGCACATTGGTCCGATCCTTGCTACTCCTCATCCTCATACACAGTCAGACAAGTTTCTCTACTCTTCCATCAAACCCTATCTACCCTACATGCATGTTTAAATGGAAAACAGCCATTTCAACTTAAAAGCCATGTTCCCACATTTGCGGAGACTGCATTCACGATAAACGCTGCATATATCGACTCAATCGGAAATTACCTTTACATTTCAATCACACTATAGCGCAGCTCTTTAGTGCTATGGATTGAATGGAGCAATTATATCGGACACAACAAATATGTATACAGTAGGCTGGAAGTGGTGTTGTAGGGCCAGTAGGGGGCACTCTTCCCTCTGGTCTAAGGAGTTCCCAATGCCCAGGGATAATGACAGGGACATTGCCCTGCGTCAGGTGCAGCCTTTCAGATGGGACATTAAACAGATGTCCTGACTGTGGTCACTAAAATTCCATGGCACTTGTAACTGTAAGTGATTTAACCTTTGTTTCCTGACTAACTTATTATACCCCTCATTCCTAATTGTTTTATACTGTATAACACTCCTCACCTTTACACCATGAAAGCTGATGTCTGAGTATTCTGGCACAAACGGTTACAGCCGTAGTTGTGTATGACTAGAGATTCATCCAGGTCATTTAGCAACATTTGAGTTTATGTCTTGTTCGGAAATGACATTCTCATTCTGGATTGGATAGATTTGTATCACCCTTATTTCTGCTTGTAGATATTTAACACTACCTCCAACAGAGGACTTGTGGATTGGCAGTCAAAATAAAACACGGGCTACAATGGAAAACTATTACGTGTAGTTGAATTTTTCTGGACCAAGAGATACAACCAAGCAGTCATCAATATCCACTCTGTGTCTTTTTCTCCACACTCTCTCAAAGGTGCCTCTGGGAATACTATCGCTTTCAAAATAAATGTCCCCAGGGTACAAACAGTATCTCAATACATTACGGCAAAATAACAAAAGTCGTAAAAAAGTAATGCTACAGATTTTTATGTCAACATAAGTCTAGGCTTTAGAGCTGCCATGAATACGTATCCGTTACATCTCTGGTTGTTTTGCTCTGCTCTCTGCCGGCCTGCTCTTATCCTGTTGGTTCTCATCCTCACTCACTTTCTTTCTGTATTCTCGGACCTTGCCAGCTGCCTTACACAGGCTCAGAAAAGCATCATTATTCACCACAGGAAGTTCTTTACACTTGTCCTCAAATTTCTCATCTGGACAAGTCAACAGTTCCATCAAGAATCCTCTTGTTTTACCAGAACTTCCTTGGCCCTTTAGTTCACTCTTTATCTCACCATGGATGTATGCACTTGTTGCCCAAACCCTAGGATTATAATGTGATTGAGCAGTTGTCAGGCCATCATTATTTATTTTACACCTTGCTGGAACAGTGGTAATTATGGGATTGTCAGCGGTAAAGACTGCTGTGAATCTTTCACGGTCCTTAACTTTTTTGATACATTTTGGCGACTCCATTGTTTTGCCTTTTCCAAGAAAGCTCTCTGTTAGTGTGTCCTCCCCCTTTAGGAGTAAAACACAGAAGTTGGGCTCTGGATAGTATGTGCCGAGAGGAAAGTGTTTTGCTGTCTCAATTCGAATCGCTCTGTCAACCTGGCTTGGCCTCTTGAAATCCCCCTCAGGAAACTCATAGCCTGTTGACATCACCGTTGGTGGGATGCCAGAGTGAGTGTTAGAGTGCTTTCTGACTATCTCTAAATAAGAGCTGTACACTTGGTTAAAGTCTACAGTATCAGCGTCAATGAAACTGAAATAGATCAGAGCGTCAGGATCCTGTCCTCTCAACTCTCTAACAAGCTCTTTAGTTTCTTCATGATCTTTTAGATATTCTCTGATATCCGTATATGGTATACCTTTATTTTTATTTATGCTGTCTACATATTTAATGTCACCTTTGGGTCCCCAGGTAAATGAAATCTTTTTAAACTTCAATACCGTATTCTCCTTCACGTTCATCAGCACTGCTAGCTGCTTCCTGAGGTCAGGAGATTCTTTGCCATTGAGGCCAATGATGATGGCCACGTCTTTCAGGAGCTCCTCATCTTCCTCCTTAAAGCCTGTATCCTCCAACAACTTCAGTAACCTTTGAACCTGCGACTGGATTTGCTCCAGTGGTCGGTTGTTGTCAGGTAGTGGGACCCACATGGGCACATTGATCAAAAACTTGATCTTTTGATCCTGGTTCTGCTTCTGGGTTTGTCAGGAGAAACAACAAAAACAAACCATGTAAGGTTAGAAAATGATCGTACTTTTAGTCACTGTTAGAAATCTGCAGAATCCCTTGGAGAGGACAGATTTCAACTCTGAAGCTCATTGACCTCTCACTGTATTTCATAGATTTGAGCCCAGATGTTTTTCTATTACAATGACACTGTTGTTGGCTCACCTGACTGGACCCCTGGTTGAGCTTGTTCCTTCCATCTTGGTCCCCTCCTTTATCCTTCTTCGTATTAGAGGGCCCTGGCTGCCCTGGCTGTAGGGTGTTGTTCGACCTCTTGGCACCAGCCGGCAACATGTGCAGCTCAGTATTCTCCAATCTGCAGAACAAAACGGAAATAAATCATGGTTTAAAAAAAAAAGTTATAACAAGTTATAACATAGCTACCAGTAATAGGAAAATGTACTTTGAGAGGACTGTGCCACCCCCATCACCCAAAACGTTTTCCTCCAAAACTCCCTTCATGAGTCATTTTCACCAAATGGTGTCCCCACTATCCCCAATCTCCCTACCGTATTATGTGTTCGCTGGTGTCTGGGTTGTTGACATGAGACTGTCTGCTGGGCGGCTTCACAATACAGTCTGAGGGGAGAAACAGGCTATTCAGAGACAGAGCATTTTGGGAAGGAGGTAGAGTTCGTTAGATTGAATGTGTAGTGATAAACCATTCTCTTCTAACCTTGTGTTACATTACAAGCTGGGACGTCTACAGGTTCATCAGATGCCATCCACAAACAGCAGGAGAACATTGAGGAGCGTGGTTGGGTTGCCGGAACCATCATACGAGACGTCTCTGGGGATATTTCTTCGGATATTTCTCGTGATCTTTCTATCTGTTGTCTGTTATTACCCTCCATGATGTCTCAGACAGACCTACTGTATGAGGAGGAAAGGATCTATTTCAAATCAAATCAAATGATATGTGCAATACATCTCCATTTCATAAATCTTCTCCTTAATTTGCTAAATAATTTTAAATAGTAATATTTTTTTTGCGCTTTCCTGTTACCAAGAATGGATTCTCATTTCATTACTGGCTATTGACATTTTATAAATCCAACCATACTTCATTGATACTTGAATGTTGATAGAGAATATACTAGAGCTTAGAATAGCATACTACATTTGATGAAGACATCGATCAACCCATTCACTATTTCCTTGTTTCTTAGTGAAACTAAATGATTCAGATGGTTTTTCCTAATGCCTCTAAAGATGGAGATATGATTAGGCCTATCTAAAAATATATATTTGTTGGTGTTCTCAGCAATCTACCCCAGTAGTTTCCCTGTGGGACTTGTGTTGTGTTGCAGGTCACCAACATTCCTCCACCATGTTGAATATTTCATTAGAGACCCATCTTCCTTTTCGGATACGTTCGCAAGAAAACACCTGCATCACTGCTGTGGTTTGTTATTTACTGTACAACATGAGGAAGCATTGTTGTGAGCACATTTTAGATAACTGTAACAGTCCTGACCTGTTTTATGTTGTTTTTATGTGTTTATGGTCAGGGCATGTGTTTTGGGTGGGCAGTCTATGTTATCTGTTTCTATGTTGGTTTTGGTTTGCCTGGTATGGCTCTTGATTAGAGGCAGGTGGTTTGCGTTTGCCTCTAATTAAGAGTCATATTTAGGTAGGGCATTCTCACTGTTTGTTTGTGGGTGATTGTCTCCTGTGATGTCTTTCGTCGTTGTCGATGTGTTTTTCACTTACGGGACTGTTTGGCTGTTCGTGTGTTTCGATGTAACGTTCCTGTCCGTGAGTTTACGTTTATGTATGTGAGTTTATGTTCAGGTTCCGTTCTACGTCGTTTTGTTATTTTGTAGTTTTGAAAGTGTTTTGTTTTGTTTCGTGGCTGTCAAATATATAATAAAGATGGCATATTTCCCTGAACCCGCATTTTGGTCAGAAGATCCTTCTCTCCTCACCTCATCTGAGGATGAGGAGAGCGACAGCCGTAACAGAATCACCCACCAACAAACAGTGACCAAGCGGTATGGGAATGCTCGACGGAGCAACAGGAACTTCTGGACTTGGGAGGAGATCTTGGACGGTAGAGGACCTTGGGCTCAACCAGGGGAATATCGCCGTCCAAAGGAGGAATTGGAAGCAGCGAAGGCTGAGCGGCGCTGGTATGAGGAGGCAGCGCGACGACGCGGTTGGGAGTGAGTAGTAGTAAGACCAAAAAATTTCTTGGGGGGGGGGCACACGAGGAGTGTGGCAAAGCCGGGTAGGATACCCGAGCAAACTCCCCGTGCTTACCGTGGAGGTAGAAGGCGTCGTACTGGTAAGAGACCGTGTTATGCGGTAGAGCGCACGGTGTCCCCAGTACGCGTGCTTAGCCCAGTGCGGGCTATTCCACCTTGCCGCACTGGGAGGGCTAGGTTGGGCATCGAGCCGAGTGCCATGAAGCCGGCCCAACGTATCTGGTCTCCAGTACGTCTCCTCGGGCCGGTGTACATGGCACCAGCCTTACAGGTGGTGTCCCCGGTTCGCCTGCATGGCCCAGTGCGGGCTATTCCACCTCGCCGCACTGGCAGGGCTACGGGGTCCATTCAACCTGGTGGGGTTGGGGAGGGTCGGTGCTCAAGAGCACGTGTCCTCCTTCACGGTCCGGTAGACCCGGTGCCACCTCCATGTACCAGTCCTCCGGTGGCAGCCCCCCGTACCAGGCTGTCTCTCCGGGTTCTCTCTCCTGCTGTTTCCTCCTCTCCAGCGCAGCCGGTGCCTAGACCACGCACCAGGCTGTCTCTCCTTCTCCTCCCTACAGAGCTATCCGTCTCCCCAGCGCCATCTGAGCCATCCGTCTTCCCAGCGCCATCTGAGCCATCTGTCTTCCCAGCGCCATCTGAGCCATCCGTCTTCCCAGCGCCATCTGAGCCATCCGTCTCCCCAGCGTCATCTGAGCCATCCGTCTCCCCAGCGCCATCTGAGCCATCCGTCTCCCCAGCGCCATCTGAGTCATCCGTCTGTCAGGAGCCTGCAAAGCCGCCCGTCTGCCATGAGCCTGCAAAGCCGCCCGTCTGCCATGAGCCTACAGAGCCATCCGCCAGACAGGAGCCGCTAGAGCCGTCAGCCAGACAGGAGCCGCTAGAGCCGCCCGCCAGACAGGATCTGCCAGAGCCGCCAACCAGACAGGATCTGCCAGAGCCGCCAACCAGACAGGATCTGCCAGAGCCGCCAACCAGACAGGATCTGCCAGAGCCGCCAACCAGACAGGATCTGCCAGAGCCGCCAACCAGACAGGATCTGCCAGAGCCGCCAACCAGACAGGATCTGCCAGAGCCGCCAGCGAGCCATGAGCAGCCAGAGCCGTCAGAGAGCCATGAGCAGCCAGAGCCGTCAGAGAGCCATGAGCAGCCAGAGCCGTCAGAGAGCCATGAGCAGCCAGAGCCGTCAGAGAGCCATGAGCAGCCAGAGCCGTCAGAGAGCCATGAGCAGCCAGAGCCGTCAGAGAGCCATGAGCAGCCAGAGCCGTCAGAGAGCCATGAGCAGCCAGAGCCGTCAGCTTGCCATGAGCGTTGAGAGCCGTCAGCTTGCCATGAGCGTCGAGAGCCGTCAGTCTGCCATGAGCGTCGAGAGCCGTCAGCCTGCCATGAGCGTAGAGAGCCGTCAGCCTGTCATGAGCGTAGAGAGCTGTCAGTCTGCCATGAGCGTCGAGAGCCGTCAGCCTGCATGGACCTGCCAGAGCCGTCCAGTCAGGACCTGCCAGAGCCGTCTAAACAGGACCTGCCAGAGTCCTTCAGCCGGGATCTGCCCCTTGTCCCGGTGCTGCCCCTTGTCCCGGTGCTGCCCCTTGTCCCGGTGCTGCCCCTTGTCCCGGTGCTGCCCCTTGTCCCGGTGCTGCCCCTTGTCCCGGTGCTGCCCCTTGTCCCGGTGCTGCCCCTTGTCCCGGTGCTGCCCCTTGTCCCGGTGCTGCCCCTTGTCCCGGTGCTGCCCCTTGTCCCGGTGCTGCCCCTTATTCCGGTGCTGGTCCTTATCCTGGTGCTGCCCCTTGTTCCGGTGCTGCCCCTTGTCCCGGTGCTACCCCTTGTCCCGGTGCTGCCCCTTGTCCCGGTGCTGCCCCTTGTTCCGGTGCTGGCCGTTTATTTAGGGGAGGGTAGTGTTAGGGTGGTCATTAGTAGGGGTAGACAGAAGAGGGGAGTGACTATGGTGGTGTGGGGAGAGCGTCCTGAGCCGGAGCCACCACCGTGGTCAACTGCCCACCCAGACCCTCCCCTGGACTTTGTGCTGGTGCGCCCGGCGTGCGCACCTTGAGGGGGGGGGTACTGTAACAGTCCTGACCTGTTTTATGTTGTTTTTATGTGTTTATGGTCAGGGCATGTGTTTTGGGTGGGCAGTCTATGTTATCTGTTTCTATGTTGGTTTTGGTTTGCCTGGTATGGCTCTTGATTAGAGGCAGGTGGTTTGCGTTTGCCTCTAATTAAGAGTCATATTTAGGTAGGGCATTCTCACTGTTTGTTTGTGGGTGATTGTCTCCTGTGATGTCTTTCGTCGTTGTCGATGTGTTTTTCACTTACAGGACTGTTTGGCTGTTCGTGTGTTTCGATGTAACGTTCCTGTCCGTGAGTTTACGTTTATGTATGTGAGTTTATGTTCAGGTTCCGTTCTACGTCGTTTTGTTATTTTGTAGTTTTGAAAGTGTTTTGTTTTGTTTCGTGGCTGTCAAATATATAATAAAGATGGCATATTTCCCTGAACCCGCATTTTGGTCAGAAGATCCTTCTCTCCTCACCTCATCTGAGGATGAGGAAAGCGACAGCTTTAACAATAACTATGGTTCCAAATATTATTTGTGGAACTAAAAAAGTTGACTATCATTTGGGGGTGATTACTAATACTGTATTTTAATACAGACAGCAATAAGGGACTACTTAAAATAAAACATTAAAACATTTAAATACAGATATCAGAAAGGGATTATTTTCAGAAACAATTAGATTGGCGACCTTCCACTAATGGCAGATTAGTTGAACTAGTGTGAATTAACAAACCAATCAACCAATCAGATTTTACTCCTTGAACAGCACATACAGACATCATGATATGTACGGTGCATTCAGAAAGTATTCAGACCCCTTCACTTTTTCCACATTTTGTTACGTTACAGCCTTATTCTAAAATTAATCAAATAAAAAAAAATCCTCATCAATCTACACACAATACCCCATAAGGACATCACAATACCCCATAATGACATCACAATACCCCATAATGACAAAGCTAAAATGTATTAAATATAAAAACAGAAATACCTTATTTACTTAAGTATTCAGACTCTTTGCTATGAGACTCGAAATTGAGCTCAGATGCATCCTGTTTCCATTGATCATCCTTGAGATGTTTCCACAACTTGATTGGATTCCACTTGTGGGAAATTCAATTGATTGGACATGATTTGGAAAGGCACACGCCTGTCTATATAAGGTCCCACAGTTGACAGTGCATGTCAAAGCAATGACCAAGCCATGAGGTCAAAGGAATTGTCCGTAGAGCTCTGAGACAGGATTGTGTCAAGGCACAGATTTGGGGAAGGGTACCAATACATTTCTGCAGCATTGAAGGTCCCCAAGAACACAGTGGTCTTCATCATTCTTTAATTACAGAAGTTTGGAACCACCAAGACTCTTCCTAGAGCTGGCCGCCTGGTAATCGGGGGAGAAGGGCCTTGGTCAGAGAGGTGACCAAGAACCCGATGGTCACTCTGACAGAGCTCCAGAGTTCCTCTGTGGAGATGGGAGAACCTTCCAGAAGGGAAACCATCTCTGCGGCACTCCACTAATCAGGCTTTTATGGTAGAGCGGCCAGATGTAAGCCACTCCACAGTAAAAGGCACACGACAGCCTGCTTGGAGTTTGACCAAAAGGCACCTTAAGGAGAGACCAGATTCTCTGGTCTGATGAAACCAAGATTGAACTCTTTGGCCAGAATGCCAAGCGTCACGTCTGGAGGAAACCTGGCACCATACCTACGGTGAAGCACGGTGGTGGCAGCATCATGCTGCGGCAGGGACTGGGAGACTAGTCAGAATAGAGGGAAAAATGAACGGCGCAAAGTACAGAGAGATATTTGATGAAAACCTGCTCAAGAGCGCAGGAGAGACCTGAAAATAGCTGTGCAGCGACGCTCCCCATCCAACATGACAGAACTTGAGAGGATCTGTAGAGAAGAATGGGAGAAACTCCCCAAATACAGGTGTGCCAAGCTTGTAGCGTCATACCCAAGAAGACTTGAGGCGGCGGTTTAACAAAGTACTGAGTAAATGGTCTGAGTACATATGTAAATGTGTTATTTCCGTTATTTATTTGTAATACATTTGCACACAAAAAAACAACTGTTTTTGCTTTGTCATTATGGGGTATTATTCTAAAATTGATTAAATGTGTTTTTTCCCTCATCAATCTACACACAGTAAAAAAAAGTTTTTATCAATTTAGAACAAGGATGAAATGTAACAAAATGTGGAAAAGTCAAGGGGTCTGAATACTTTCTGAATGCACTGTATGTGTTTTTCCATTTAGAAATAAAAGCATTTTATGTATCTAGCTCCCCCCCACTTATGAAACTACAATATTTTTGTTATAAAATTTTCATGAATCTTTTAAAAAAAAAACAATTTTTTTTTCAGTGTTTTTTTAGTGTAGCTCATTGACAAAAAAAATGTCAAACAAATCCATTTTAATCCCACTTTGTGATGCAATACAATTTGAAGAAATCCAAGGGGGTTGTAGACTTTCTAGAGGCACTGTATATCTGAAAGTAAAAATGTAGTTTCACTGTCAAAATTCATAGTGCTTGACTTGTGTAGGAGCTCACCAGAGCTGAGTACCGGCACATTTTCTACTGCTTGAGCTCAAATACATATAAGTTTGAAACATACACATAATACTAACTTTAAAGGGATATTTTCATCAGAATACAAATTAACATTATTTTCCACCTACTGGTACCTTGACTGTAGTCGATTCAACAAGGCAGTGTTTAGATATTCCCTTAGATACTTAGTCTAATATTTAGTTTTGTTAATATTACTGTTAACACGTATGACACTGTAATAACACTAATATTTTATTAACATTGCATTTTCCCGATTGCATAGCAATGTAGTTGAGTTGATAATTTACAGTAAAGGTAATTTAAAGGCAATTTACACTTGAGCCTTGTACTGAATCCCCACCCTAGTCCTTTAGTGTCAATAGAATTACATAACAAAATACTTTTCTAAGTTGTCATATAGGCCTATATTCCCTGCTCCTGATAGTCAATCCTGTCAACTTAGACAAATACGTAAATATACAACAACACCCGAAACAAAGTCTTACCCACTAATCATCTTCTGATCACTCCACTGTCTTTACATGCCTTTTTTATTCATGCTTCAATGAGTGGTCCTTTGAGGCAGAAGTTCTGTATGTGAGCTGTTGAAGGTTCCTCTTTATGAGGCCCAGAATAGGAGGTGGCCTCTTATACCTCTCAAGAATGAAGTTATCTGCATATTTTGCTCCTTTTGTAATAGGTGGATGGAAGCAAATGAGAGGGAGAGGCATACTGTATAGCCTTCCCTGCAGTCATCTCATGGTCACTTTTAGAAAACAGGATATAGCAAGTTGGTGGCCGTGAATCATGTCAAGCTAAACTTTATGATACACAGACACACACACACACACACACACACACACACACACACACACACACACACACACACACACACACACACACACACACACACACACACACACACACACACACACACACACACACACAATAATGTGTCATTACACAGTAGCCTGTCTTCATATGTAACTGTAGTACATGCATTTGGGGAAAAAATTACAGTAAAGTGTGACTGGTTATTTTAATGAATATGTTTAGTTTTAATAAAGCAGTAGCGTAGGCCTACGGATATCTCTATAGCCAGGTTTGGCACACCCTGATCTGTTTCACCTGTCTTTGTGCTTGTCTCCACCCCCCTCCAGGTGTTGCCCATCTTCCTCATTATCCCTAGTGTATTTATACCTGTGTTCTTTGTTTGTCTGTTGCCAGTTTGTCCTGTCTTGTCAAGCTTACCAGCATGTTTTTCCGTGCGCCTGTTTTCCTAGTCTCTGTTTCTCTAGCCCTCCCGGTTGTGACCCATTCTGCCTGCCCTGACACTGAGCCCGCCTGCCTGACCGTTCACCCTGCCTTGATCTCGAGCCTGCCTGCCCCCACTGTAACTTTCAGACTCTAACCTGGTTTATGAACTTCTGCCTGTCCCTGACCTGCCTATTGCCTGCCCCTTTTATTTCAATAAACATCAGAGACTCGAACCATCTGCCTCCTGTGTCTGCATCTGGGTCTAGCCCTGTGTCGATATAAGGTTAGCTGACAACGTCACGAAAACGATGTGCACGCTTCAATGGGGCAGAAGTTGGGGCAGGGGCAGAAGTTGTTGCCTGATAGCTAGCAACAATGACAATAAGCTGCCTTGTGGTGAATCGTAAGTGGCTCGTTTCAGCTAGTTTTAACTTGCTCTTGATACCGTGTCTTGTTTTTTTAGGTGTTTTGACTGTTGCCACATCTATGCTAATATGGCAAAACATTTGCCAGCTAGCTAACCAACAACTGTAACAATGTATTTGAGAGACAACAAGTGCTCATTGTATAAACGTATTTATGTTTTCAATAAACATTGGAGATGAAGAATAGTTTACATGTTGTCAACAATCTTAGCCAGCCCCATTGGTCAAAATGATCCAAGATTAGACCAGAAATAGATCCCACTTGTGACCGATGTAAACAGGCTCCTGCTACTTTATTACACATGTTTTGGACATGCCCGAAATTGACAGATTTCTGGATATCAATTTTTGATGTTTTCTCTATACTGGAGAGATTACTGCATTATTGGGAGTGGCACCACAGGAGGCCCCTCTAAACAGTTCTATGGAATGACATCACAGGAGGCCCCTCTAAACAGTTCTATGGAATGACATCACAGGAGGCCCCTCTAAACAGTTCTATGGAATGGCATCACAGGAGGCCCCTCCAAACAGTTCTATGGAATGGCGTCAAAGGAGGCCCCTCTAAACAGTTCTATGGAATGGCATCACAGGAGACCCCTCTAAACAGTTCTATGGAGTGGCATCACAGGAGGCCCCTCTAAACAGTTATATGGAGTAGCACCACAGGAGGCCCCTCTAAACAGTTCTATGGAGTAGCACCACAGGAGATCCCTCTAAATAGTTCTATGGAGTAGCACCACAGGAGACCCCTCTAAATAGTTCTATGGAGTGGCACCACAGGAGGTCCCTCTAAACAGTTCTATGGAGTAGCACCACAGGAGACCCCTCTAAATAGTTCTATGGAGTAGCACCACAGGAGGTCCCTCTAAATAGTTCTATGGAGTAGCACCACAGGAGGTCCCTCTAAACAGTTCTATGGAGTAGCACCACAGGAGACCCCTCTAAATAGTTCTATGGAGTAGCACCATAGGAGGTCCCTCTAAATAGTTCTATGGAGTAGCACCACAGGAGGTCCCTCTAAACAGTTCTATGGAGTAGCACCACAGGAGGTCCCTCTAAACAGTTCTATGGAGTAGCACCACAGGAGGTCCCTCTAAACAGTTCTATGGAGTAGCACCACAGGAGGTCCCTCTAAACAGTTCTATGGAGTAGCACCACAGGAGGTCCCTCTAAACAGTTCTATGGAGAAGCACCACAGGAGGTCCCTCTAAACAGTTCTATGGAGTAGCACCACAGGAGGTCCCTCTAAACAGTTCTATGGAGTAGCACCACAGGAGGTCCCTCTAAACAGTTCTATGGAGTAGCACCACAGGAGGTCCCTCTAAACAGTTCTATGGAGTAGCACCACAGGAGGTCCCTCTAAACAGTTCTATGGAGTAGCACCACAGGAGGTCCCTCTAAACAGTTCTATGGAGTAGCACCACAGGAGGTCCCTCTAAACAGTTCTATGGAGTAGCACCACAGGAGGTCCCTCTAAACAGTTCTATGGAGTAGCACCACATGAGGTCCCTCTAAACAGTTCTATGGAGTAGCACCACAGGAGGTCCCTCTAAACAGTACTATGGAGATGCACCACAGGAGGTCCCTCTAAACAGTTCTATGGAGTAACAGCAGAGGAGGTCCCTCTAAACAGTTCTATGGAGTAGCACCACAGGAGGTCCCTCTAAACAGTTCTATGGAGTAGCACCACAGGAGGTCCCTCTAAACAGTTCTATGGAGTAGCACCACAGGAGGTCCCTCTAAACAGTTCTATGGAGTAGCACCACAGGAGGTCCCTCTAAACAGTTCTATGGAGTAGCACCACAGGAGGTCCCTCTAAACAGTTCTATGGAGTAGCACCACAGGAGGTCCCTCTAAACAGTTCTATGGAGTAGCACCACATGAGGTCCCTCTAAACAGTTCTATGGAGTAGCACCACAGGAGGTCCCTCTAAACAGTTCTATGGAGTAGCACCACAGGAGACCCCTCTAAACAGTTCTATGGAGTAGCACCACAGGAGGTCCCTCTAAACAGTTCTATGGAGAAGCACCACAGGAGGTCCCTCTAAACAGTTCTATGGAGTAGCACCACAGGAGGTCCCTCTAAACAGTTCTATGGAGTAGCACCACAGGAGGTCCCTCTAAACAGTTCTATGGAGTAGCACCACAGGAGGTCCCTCTAAACAGTTCTATGGAGTAGCACCACAGGTGGTCCCTCTAAACAGTTCTATGGAGTAGCACCACAGGAGGTCCCTCTAAACAGTTCTATGGAGTAGCACCACAGGAGGTCCCTCTAAACAGTTCTATGGAGTAGCACCACAGGAGGTCCCTCTAAACAGTTCTATGGAGTAGCACCACAGGAGGTCCCTCTAAACAGTTCTATGGAGTAGCACCACAGGAGGTCCCTCTAAACAGTTCTATGGAGTAGCACCACAGGAGGTCCCTCTAAACAGTTCTATGGAGTAGCATCACAGGAGGTCCCTCTAAACAGTTCTATGGAGTAGCATCACAGGAGGTCCCTCTAAACAGTTCTATGGAGTAGCACCACAGGAGGTCCCTCTAAACAGTTCTATGGAGTAGCACCACAGGAGATCCCTCTAAACAGTTCTATGGAGTAGCACCACAGGAGGTCCCTCTAAACAGTTCTATGGAGTAGCATCACAGGAGGCCCCTCCAAACAGTTCTATGGAATGGCGTCAAAGGAGGCCCCTCTAAACAGTTCTATGGAATGGCATCACAGGAGACCCCTCTAAACAGTTCTATGGAGTGGCATCACAGGAGGTCCCTCTAAACAGTTCTATGGAGTAGCACCACAGGAGGTCCCTCTAAACAGTTCTATGGAGTAGCACCACAGGAGGTCCCTCTAAACAGTTCTATGGAGTAGCACCACAGGAGGTCCCTCTAAACAGTTCTATGGAGTAGCACCACAGGAGGTCCCTCTAAACAGTTCTATGGAGAAGCACCACAGGAGGTCCCTCTAAACAGTTCTATGGAGTAGCACCACAGGAGGTCCCTCTAAACAGTTCTATGGAGTAGCACCACAGGAGGTCCCTCTAAACAGTTCTATGGAGTAGCACCACAGGAGGTCCCTCTAAACAGTTCTATGGAGTAGCACCACAGGAGGTCCCTCTAAACAGTTCTATGGAGTAGCACCACAGGAGGTCCCTCTAAACAGTTCTATGGAGTAGCACCACAGGAGGTCCCTCTAAACAGTTCTATGGAGTAGCACCACAGGAGGTCCCTCTAAACAGTTCTATGGAGTAGCACCACATGAGGTCCCTCTAAACAGTTCTATGGAGTAGCACCACAGGAGGTCCCTCTAAACAGTACTATGGAGATGCACCACAGGAGGTCCCTCTAAACAGTTCTATGGAGTAACAGCAGAGGAGGTCCCTCTAAACAGTTCTATGGAGTAGCACCACAGGAGGTCCCTCTAAACAGTTCTATGGAGTAGCACCACAGGAGGTCCCTCTAAACAGTTCTATGGAGTAGCACCACAGGAGGTCCCTCTAAACAGTTCTATGGAGTAGCACCACAGGAGGTCCCTCTAAACAGTTCTATGGAGTAGCACCACAGGAGGTCCCTCTAAACAGTTCTATGGAGTAGCACCACAGGAGGTCCCTCTAAACAGTTCTATGGAGTAGCACCACATGAGGTCCCTCTAAACAGTTCTATGGAGTAGCACCACAGGAGGTCCCTCTAAACAGTTCTATGGAGTAGCACCACAGGAGACCCCTCTAAACAGTTCTATGGAGTAGCACCACAGGAGGTCCCTCTAAACAGTTCTATGGAGAAGCACCACAGGAGGTCCCTCTAAACAGTTCTATGGAGTAGCACCACAGGAGGTCCCTCTAAACAGTTCTATGGAGTAGCACCACAGGAGGTCCCTCTAAACAGTTCTATGGAGTAGCACCACAGGAGGTCCCTCTAAACAGTTCTATGGAGTAGCACCACAGGTGGTCCCTCTAAACAGTTCTATGGAGTAGCACCACAGGAGGTCCCTCTAAACAGTTCTATGGAGTAGCACCACAGGAGGTCCCTCTAAACAGTTCTATGGAGTAGCACCACAGGAGGTCCCTCTAAACAGTTCTATGGAGTAGCACCACAGGAGGTCCCTCTAAACAGTTCTATGGAGTAGCACCACAGGAGGTCCCTCTAAACAGTTCTATGGAGTAGCACCACAGGAGGTCCCTCTAAACAGTTCTATGGAGTAGCATCACAGGAGGTCCCTCTAAACAGTTCTATGGAGTAGCATCACAGGAGGTCCCTCTAAACAGTTCTATGGAGTAGCACCACAGGAGGTCCCTCTAAACAGTTCTATGGAGTAGCACCACAGGAGATCCCTCTAAACAGTTCTATGGAGTAGCACCACAGGAGGTCCCTCTAAACAGTTCTATGGAGTAGCATCACAGGAGGTCCCTCTAAACAGTTCTATGGAGTAGCACCACAGGAGGTCCCTCTAAACAGTTCTATGGAGTAGCACCACAGGAGGTCCCTCTAAACAGTTCTATGGAGTAGCACCACAGGAGGTCCCTCTAAACAGTTCTATGGAGTAGCATCACAGGAGGTCCCTCTAAACAGTTCTATGGAGTAGCACCACAGGAGGTCCCTCTAAACAGTTCTATGGGCAACATGCTGGCATACTATTTAAGTGGAAGGATTGGTTTTGTCACGTTCCTGACCTGTTTTCCTTTTTCTTGTATTTATTTAGTTGGTCAGGGCGTGAGTGGGGTGGGTTTGTCTATGTTTGATTTTCTATGTTGGGATGTTTGTGTTCGGCCGGGTATGATTCTCAATCAGAGACAGCTGTCAATCGTTGTCCCTGATTGAGAATCATACTTAGGCAGCCTGGGTTTCACGTGTGTTTGTGGGTGTTTGTTTCCGTGTCTGTGTTTGTTGCACCACACGGTACTGTATCGGTTTATGCACTTCGTGTATTTGTTTTGTAAGTCAGTTTCAGTTTCGTTATAATAAATCATTATGAACCCTAACCACTCTGCGTATTGGTCCGATCCGTCTCGCCTCTCCTCGTCCGAGGAGGAGGAAGAATATGACGATAGCCGTTACAGAAACACCCACCCCAAAAGGATCAAGCAGAGTGGGAACAGACAGCAGCAGCAGCAGAGATCGAGGACACAGGACTCGTGGACTTGGGAGGAGATCCTGGACGGCAAAGGACCCTGGGTTCAGCCAGGGGAATATCGCCGTCCCAAGGCGGAGTTGGAGGCAGCGAAGGCAGAGAGGCGCTGGTATGAGGAGGCAGTGCGGCGACGCGGTTGGGAGCCCGAGAGTCAGACCCAAAAAAATCTTGGGGGGGGGGGGGGGGAACACGCGGAGTGTGGCAAAGCCGGGTAGGATACCTGAGCCAACTCCCCGTGCTTACCGTGGAGTGAGAGGGCGTCGTACTGGTCAGACACCGTGTTATGCGGTAAAGCGCACGGTGTCCCCAGTATGCGTGCTTAGCCCAGTGCGGGCTATTCCACCTCGCCGCACTGGTAGGGCTAGGTTGGGCATCGAGCTGGGTGCCATGAAGCCGGCCCAACATATCTGGCCTCCAGTACGTCTCCTCGGGCCGGCGTACATGGCACCAGCCTTACAGATGGTGTCCCCGGTTCGCCAGCATAGCCCAGTGCGGGCTATTCCACCTCGCCGCACTGGCAGGGCTACGGGGACCATTCAACCTGGTAGGGTTGGGGAGGCTCGGTGCTCAAGAGCGCGTGTCCTCCTTCACGGTCCGGTATACCCGGTGACACCTCCACGTACCAGTCCTCCGGTGGCAGCCCCCCGCACCAGGCTGTCTCTCCGGGTTCTCTCTCCAGCTGCTCCCACCTGTCCAGCGTTGTCAGAGCCTTCCTCCTCTCCAGCGCAGCCTGAGTCTGAACTGCCTGCCTTCCCAGCGCTGTCTGGGCTGTCTGCCTGCCCAGCGCTGTCTGAACTGTCTGCCTGCCCAGCGCTGTCTGAACTGTCTGCCTGCCCAGCGCTGTCCGTCTGTCCCGAGCCGCCAGAACCGTCCAGCCAGAACCAGCCAGAGCCGTCCAGCCAGGACCAGCCAGAGCCGTCCAGCCAGGAGCCGCCAGAGCCGTCCAGCCAGGAGCCGCCAGAGCCGTCCAGCCAGGAGCCGCCAGAGCCAGCCAGCCAGGGGCCGCCAGAGCCAACCAGCCAGGAGCCGCCAGAGCCAGCCAGCCAGGAGCCGCCAGAGCCAGCCAGCCAGGATCCGCCAGAGCCAGCCAGCCAGGATCCGCCAGAGCCAGCCAGCCAGGATCCGCCAGAGCCAGCCAGCCAGGATCCGCCAGAGCCAGCCAGCCAGGATCCGCCCCTCAGTCCGGTGCTGCCCCTCAGTCCGGTGCTGCCCCTCAGTCCGGTGCTGCCCCTCAGTCCGGAGCTGCCCCTCAGTCCGGAGCTGCCCCTCAGTCCGGAGCTGCCCTTTGGTATAGTGGGATTGACATGGAGGGTGGCCATTGGGAGGAGGCCACGGAAGAGGGGTTTGACTATGGTGGGGTGGGGACCACGACCAGCGCCAGAGCCGCCACCGTGGACAGACGCCCACCCAGACCCTCCCCTAGAGTTTATGCTGGTGCGCCCGGAGTTCGCACCTTAAGGGGGGGGTTATGTCACGTTCCTGACCTGTTTTCCTTTTTCTTGTATTTATTTAGTTGGTCAGGGCGTGAGTTGGGTGGGATAGTCTATGTTTGATTTTCTATGTTGGGATGTTTGTGTTCGGCTGGGTATGATTCTCAATCAGAGACAGCTGTCAATCGTTGTCCCTGATTGAGAATCATACTTAGGCAGCCTGGGTTTCACGTGTGTTTTGTGGGTGTTTGTTTCCGTGTCTGTGTTTGTTGCACCACACGGTACTGTATCGGTTTATGCACTTCGTTTATTTGTTTTGTAAGTCAGTTTCAGTTTCGTTATAATAAATCATTATGAACCCTAACCACTCTGCGTATTGGTCCGATCCGTCTCGCCTCTCCTCGTCCGAGGAGGAGGAAGAATATGACGATAGCCGTTACAGGTTTCCTCTTACTTTTAGGAAGAAGGAAGGAAGTTATGCAACATCTCAAGCTAGAGAAAATACGCTACTCCGTTAGGGGATCTGCAATTACATTTTATAATATCTGGCAACCTTTCCTATCCTTTGTAGAAGACATGGACCCAACAAATTTCACAACTCCATAAACCAACCCAAATTAGAATTTGTATAATTATTTTTACTATTTTTAAACTTTTTGTTTTATAACATTGTTGTATTTTTTTTACTATTTGATTATACACTGCTCAAAAAAATAAAGGGAACACTTAAACAACACAATGTAACTCCAAGTCAATCACACTTCTGTGAAATCAAACTGTCCACTTAGGAAGCAACACTGATTGACAATAAATTTCACATGCTGTTGTGCAAATGGAATAGACAAAAGGTGGAAATTATAGGCAATTAGCAAGACACCCACAAAAAAAGAGTGATTCTGCAGGTGGTGACCACAGACCACTTCTCAGTTCCTATGCTTCCTGGCTGATGTTTTGGTCACTTTTGAATGCTGGCGGTGCTCTCACTCTAGTGGTAGCATGAGACGGAGTCTACAACCCACAAAAGTGGCTCAGGTAGTGCAGTTCATCCAGGATGGCACATCAATGCGAGCTGTGGCAAAAAGGTTTGCTGTGTCTGTCAGCGTAGTGTCCAGAGCATGGAGGCGCTACCAGGAGACAGGCCAGTACATCAGGAGACGTGGAGGAGGCCATAGGAGGGCAACAACCCAGCAGCAGGACCGCTACCTCCGCCTTTGTGCAAGGAGGTGCACTGCCAGAGCCCTGCAAAATGACCTCCAGCAGGCCACAAATGTGCATGTGTCTGCTCAAACGGTCAGAAACAGACTCCGTGAGGGTGGTATGAGGGCCCGACGTCCACAGGTGGGGGTTGTGCTTAAAGCCCAACACCGTGCAGGACGTTTGGCATTTGCCAGAGAACACCAAGATTGGCAAATTCGCCACTGGCGCCCTGTGCTCTTCACAGATGAAAGCAGGTTCACACTGAGCACATGAGCACATGTGACAGACGTGACAGAGTCTGGAGACGCCGTGGAGAATGTTCTGCTGCCTGCAACATCCTCCAGCATGACCGGTTTGGCGATGGGTCAGTCATGATGTGGGGTGGCATTTCTTTGTGGGGCCGCACAGCCCTCCATGTGCTCGCCAGAGATAGCCTGACTGCCATTAGGTACCGAGATGAGATCTTCAGACCCCTTGTGAGACCATATGCTGACACATGCACATTTGTGGCCTGCTGGAGGTCATTTTGCAGGGCTCTGGCAGTGCACCTCCTTGCTCAAAGGCGGAGGTAGCGGTCCTGCTGCTGGGTTGTTGCCCTCCTACGGCCTCCTCCATGTCTCCTGATATACTGGCCTGTCTCCTGGTAGCGCCTCCATGCTCTGGACACTACGCTGACAGACACAGCAAACCTTTTTGCCACAGCTCGCATTGATGTGCCATCCTGGATGAACTGCACTACCTGAGCCACTTTTGTGGGTTGTAGACTCCGTCTCATGCTACCACTAGAGTGAGAGCACCGCCAGCATTCAAAAGTGACCAAAACATCAGCCAGGAAGCATAGGAACTGAGAAGTGGTCTGTGGTCACCACCTGCAGAATCACTCTTGTTTTGGGGGTGTCTTGCTAATTGCCTATAATTTCCACCTTTTGTCTATTCCATTTGCACAACAGCATGTGAAATTTATTGTCAATCAGTGTTGCTTCCTAAGTGGACAGTTTGATTTCACAGAAGTGTGATTGACTTGGAGTTATATTGTGTTGTTTAAGTATTCCCTTTATTTTTTTGAGCAGTGTATTACTCATTGTATATCGTGCCTGCTTTAAGTCTAGTTTTGGGGTGGGGCTCTAATAGAGCATGGGGGGGTTGGGGTGGGTTTGACTTGGTAGGGGATCCGTGTGTGTTCTGCCCTCTACCTGTTCTTTCCGTTATCTGTATAATCATAAAAAATGCCAAATAAAAAAACATTAAAATAATAAAATATATTAGCCAGTCCTATCTGTTTTGCCCCATAGTTGACATGCATCAGTTGTGTTGCTAAAGAACCAACCCGTCTATACTATCCTGAACAGAAGTGTCATCAGAGTTTCAGAACATTCAGGGATCTGCCCTGAAAACCTGGGGCTGACTCGCTGAGAGGGGGAAGGGTGAAATAATATGACCTTTATAATAAAGCCTTGAATGAGGGGAGGTTATCACATCTAGCCAGAATGGTCCAGGAAGCATAGCCAGAATGGCCCCAGAAGCGTAGCCAGAATGGCCCCGGAAGCATAGCCACAATGGCCTCTTCCGGGATGGTCCCGGATACATAGTCATTGCTATGCTTCTGGGACCATTCAGGCTACGCACTTAAATATTAACCTCTATATAGGCTATAATGTGACAAGATATACTGTACATTAATTCATATTTACTATGATTAATTCAACCTGAACAACAGTAGTCATGGCATGGGTTAACCAGAGATGGAAGAGGAAGGACTTTTGTGTGGGTGGATGACATTTCTCAAGTATGCTGAGATCTAATTCTCCACCCTATCGTTTCTTAGGAACTGTGCAACATGCAGCAGGGCTGCCCATGAAAAACACTTCCTGAGGTGTAACTTCTTATCTACAGTAAATAGATACCTAACAATGAAATGTAAAACCAGATTAGCAAGAAACCACTCCTATAATATTTTCTTAGGAACTGTGCAACATGCAGCAGAGCTGACCACTCCCACATTGAAAGCACTTCCTGAGGTGTAACTTAAATTCTTTCAGTAAATAGAATGGCTACTCAACATTGTTAATAATGAAACCTGTATGATTCTTTTCCATGGTCTTACCAGGGAGGAAGACTCATACTAGGTGGCGCTATCTAGGGCTGTAATTCTCCTGCAGCAAACCATATTCTTGTGAAGACATTATTACATGAAATCATGTCAGTTTACACTGACGACACTGCAACACTAGACATTTTTTCTAGAATGCATACGCTGAGGCAAAGTACTGTACATAGTTATTTGGACATAGACTGAAGCTATAACTTTTCATTTGGCTTTATACTCCAGCATTTTGGATTTGAGATCAAGGTGACAGTACAGAATGACGCCTTTTATTTGAGGGAATTTTCATACATATCTGTTTTTCCGTTTAGAAATTAAAGCACTTTATGTATCTAGTCCCCCCATTTGAAGGTGTCATAAGTATTCTGAGAAATTCACTTACGGTGTATTCAATTTAGTCAAGTTTAGTATTTGGTCCCATATTCCTAGCACACAATGACTATCCCTCTTGTGACTCTACAAACACGTTGGATGCATTTGCAGTTTGTTTTGGTTGTGTTTTGGATTATGTGGTGCCTAATAGAAATGAATGGTAAATAATATTGTGTCATTTTGGAGTCACTTTTATTGTAAATAAGAATAGAATATGATTCTGAACATTTCTACATGAATGTGGATGCTACTATGATTACGGACAATCCGTATTCATGGTAGCTTCCACATTACCATAGAAGTGTTCAGAAACATATTATATTCTTATTTACAATAAATGTAACTTTACAATAAAAGTGATATTATTTACCAGTAATTTCTATTGGGCACAACATCCGAAACAAATGCATCCAACAAGTTAATAGTCACAAGCTTGATGTAGTCATTGTGATTTTCTCATGGAGTTTTCATTCAATAGGGTTTTCATTTACCTAAAGCGATTACTTTAAATTGGTATACCTCTTAAACTGACAGTCCCTGAAATCAGGCACTAGTATTACTTTTAAAAATGTGTATATGTTTACATTACTTATTTAATTGATTTCCTACCGTTTTATAAGTCAGGAGACAGACCTCCCTCTGGTGGTCGGCTGCATCATCACATCGATTTATATCACTTCACTGCGACCAGTTGTCACGTTCCTGACCTGTTTTCTGTTTATTTTGTATGTGTTTAGTTGGTCAGGGCGTGAGTTGGGGTGGGCATTCTATGTTTTGTGTTTCTATGTTTAGGTCAGGTGTAATTAGCCTTATATGGTTCTCAATCAGGGACAGGTGTTTGACGTTTTCCTCTGATTGAGAACCATATAAAGGTAGGCGTTTCACACTGTTTGTTTGTGGGTGATTGTCTTCCGTGTCTGTGTATGTTGCACCACACGGGACTGTTTCGGTTTGTTCGTTCATGTATGTAGTCTGTTCCTGTTCGTGCGTTCTTCGTCTATTGTAAGTTCTCAAGTCAGGTCTGTCTACATCGTTTATTTGTTTTGTAGTTTTTTCAAGTGTTTTTCGTGTTTTCGTTTTTTCGTCTGTAAATAAATCATTATGGATTCCACATACGCTGCGTTTTGGTCAAATCCCTACTCCTCCTCTTCGTCTGAAGAGGAGGAGGACACCCGTTACAGAATCACCCACCAACCAAAGTCCAAGCAGCGTGGGAGAGCGCTACAGCGAAACCAGGACTCGTGGACATGGGAGGAGATATTGAATGGAGAAGGACCCTGGGCTAAGGCAGGAGAGAATCGCCGCTCTCGGGAAGAGAGGGAGGCAGCTAAAGCCCAGGAGCGGTGGTATGAGGAAGCAGCAAGGAGACGTGGCTGGAAACCCGAAAAGCCTGTGAGTAAACCCAAAATAATTATTGGGGGGGGGGGGGGGGGGGGGGCTTAAAGGGAGAGTGGCAAAGTCAGGTAGGAGACCTGCGCCCACTCCCTGTACTTACCGTGGAGAGCGAGAGTACGGGCAGACACCGTGTTACACAGTAGAGCGCATGGTGTCTCCTGTACGTGTGCACAGCCTGGTGCGGTACATACCAGCTCCTCGTATCGGCCGGGCCAGATTGAGTATTGAGCCGGATGTCCTGAAGCCGGCCCTACATATCTTGCCACCAGTACGTCTCCTCGGGCCGGCTTACATGGCACCAGCCTTACGCATGGTGTCCCCGGTTTGCCTACATAGCCCGGTGCGGGTTATTCCACCTCCCCGCACTGGTCAGGCGACGGGGGCATACAACCAGGTAAGGTTGGGCAGGCTTAGTGCTCAAGGGAGCCAGTACGCCTGCACGGTCCGGTATTTCCGGCACACCTCCCCACCCCAACCCAGTACCACCAGTGCCTACACCACGTACCAGGTTTCCAGTGCGTCTCCAGAGCCCTGTTCCTCCTCCACGCACTCTCCCTGTGGTGCGTGTATCCAGCCCAGTGCCACCAGTTCCGGCACCACGCATCAAGCCTCCTGTGCGTCTCCAGAGCCCTGTACGCACTGTTCCTTCTCCCCGTACTCGCCCTGATGTGCGTGCCCTCAGCCCGGTACCACCAGTGCCGGTACCACGCACCAGGCCTACAGTGCGTCTCAGCCGGCCAGAATCTGCCGTCTGCCCAGCGGCGCCTGAACGACCCGTCTGCCCAACGGCGCCTGAACGACCCGTCTGCCCAACGCCGTCTGAACTGTCCGTCTGCCCAACGGCGCCTGAACTGCCCGTCTGCCCAACGGCGCCTGAACTGCCCGTCTGCCCAACGGCGCCTGAACTGCCCGTCTGCCCAACGGCGCCTGAACTGCCCGTCTGCCCAACGCCGTCTGAACTGCCCGTCTGCCCAACGCCGTCTGAACTGTCCGTCTGCCAAGCGCCGCATGAACTGCCCGTCTGTACTGAGCCTTCAAAGCCGCCCGTCTGCCATGAGCCTGCAAAGCCGCCCGTCTGCCATGAGCCTTCAGAGCCGTCCGCTAGACAGGAGCCGCTAGAGCCTTCCGCCAGACAGGCGCCGCCAAAGCCTTCCGCCAGACAGGATCAGCCAGAGCCTTCCGCCAGACAGGATCAGCCAGAGCCTTCCGCCAGACAGGATCAGCCAGAGCCGTCAGCGAGCCATGACCAGCCAGAGCCGTCAGCGAGCCATGACCAGCCAGAGCCATCAGCGAGCCATGACCAGCCTGTTGACCAGCCATGACGGGACTGTTTCGGTTTGTTCGTTCATGTATGTAGTCTGTTCCTGTTCGTGCATTCTTCGTCTATTGTAAGTTCTCAAGTCAGGTCTGTCTACATCGTTTATTTGTTTTGTAGTTTTTTCAAGTGTTTTTCGTGTTTTCGTTTTCATCTGTAAATAAATCATTATGGATTCCACATACGCTGCGTTTTGGTCAAATCCCTACTCCTCCTCTTCGTCTGAAGAGGAGGAGGACACCCGTTACACCAGTGGTGTAAAGTACTTAAGTAAAAATACTTTAAAGTACTACTTAAGTATTTTGGGGGGGATATCTGTACTTTACTGTAGTATTTATATTTTTGACAACTTGTACGTTTACTTCACTACATTCCTAAAGAAAATAATGTACTTTTTACTCTATGCATTTTCCCTGAAACTCAAAAGTACTTGTTACATTTTGAATGGCTAGCATAACAGGAAAATGGTCCAGTTCACACACTTATCAAGAGGTCATCCCTATTGCCTCTGAACTGGAGGACTCACTAAACAGAGAACATCCCTGATCATCCCTATTGCCTCGGAACTGGAGGACTCACTAAACACAAATGCTTTGTTTGTAAATTATGTCTGTGTTGGAGTGTGCTCCTGGTTATCCGTAAATAAATAAAAACAAATCGTGCCATCTGGTTTGTTTAATATAGGGAATTTGAAATTATTTATACTTTTACTTTCAATACTTAAGTATATTTTAGCAATTACATTTACTTTTGATACTTAAGTATATTTAAAACCAAATACTTTTAGACTTTTACTTACGTAATATTTTACTGGGTGACTTTCACTTTTCTTGAGTCATTTTCTATTAAGGTATCTTTACTTATACTTACTGACTGCGACATCATGTCAAAGGAGCAGTCCTTAGTAAAGTATTTATCCAGCTGGACTGCTTCATAGCACAGACATGGCAAAGCAATCGCTGAATTTATCTAGAGCAGGCGGATCTAAATATACTATGGTTTTCACATGATTGGGCAGGGGTGCAGCATTGGGTGGGCCTTGGAGTGCATAGGCCCACCCACTTGGCAGCTATGCCCAGCCAACCAGAATGATTGTTTTCTGCACAAACAGGCTTTATTACAGACAAAAATACTTCATTCCCAATTTTTTTAATTTCTATATGTTTTATTATACTTTTGTTGTGTACTAGATCATGTGGGTTGAAAAGTGTTTTTTTCCTCAGACATAAATAAACAATTCCAGGTGAAAGCCAAAGGTTGTAGCTAGATTAATGAAATATTGCCCATTTGCTAGATTATTGACTACAGCCGTAGCGAAACAGTGCAAATGGCTGTCAGCTCAACTTTAATTTGAATTTTCGACAGATTTACCAGAATATATGGACAGAACGGTTCAGAATATTAGGGATCAATGAATGAAAGCCATGTCAATACACACATTTTCTTCTCTTTTTCAGACCCAATTTGTCGATTAAAAAATTATCTGATATTGTATATTATTTAGGGTTAGGAAAGTATTCATAAATAATAATAAAAAATAGGTTAAGAGAGCCTTCACACACTAAATATATTGGTGAATAAAAAATACTGTGGTTTGATTCATCCTGAATGTTGCCATATTCAATTATTCAATCTATGAAATATTTGAAGATTAGACAAATTTATAATTACAACATTCTACAAATCATGAATCAACTTGGTAGGTTTGGCACCATATTGTCAATTGTGCTTTGGGCTACAGAAGCCTATAACTTGGGTCTCCACATTTCATCCCTGCAAGGCCAGCATTTCATAAACTTCACTGTGGAATAGGTTATATGTTGATATGGTTCAGTTTTCTGCCATGTGACTGGTTTCACATTTTGTCTACCTCAATCATAATGTAAGAGATCTAAAACAATTGTCATTTATAATTACAATCCCATTATCCAAATGGATTACTCATTTACCTAGCTCTTATCAAGTTGTAAATTACAGTGCAATGAGAATGGTATTATTTCAGTTGGAAAAAATAAAGTAGATGTTGTTCCACTTGGAACTGACAAGTTGCTCTACCTTATTAGTTTTATCGTGCATAATGGGGGTGGGATTATGAGGGAATGAAGTTTTTAAAAACAGCAAAGAATACAGAGTATCTGTAGACACATCTCCACCACACCTGCATTCCTTTGATCTCCACCTCAAACCTCAAAGTTGCAAGATGGCGCTGACAGAGATGGTTGCCTTGCTTCGAGTTCTTAGGAAACTATGCAGTATTTCGTTTTTTTCATGTATTATTTCTTACACTGTTACCCCAGGAAATCTTAAGTCTTATTACATACAGCCTGGAAGAACTATTGGACATAAGAGTGACGTCAACTTATCAACATTACGACCAGGAATACGACTTTCCCGAAAGCGGATCCTCTGTTCGGACCACCACCCAGGACAATGGGTTTATAAAGAAGTGCATTGAAGATATTGTACCTACTGTGACTATTAAAACCTACCCTAACCAGAAACCTTGGATGGATGACGGCATTCGTGCAAAACTGAAAGTGCAAACGATCGCATTTAACCATGAGGTCGGGGAATATGGCTGAATATAAACAGTATAGTTATTCCCTCCGCAAGGTAATCAAACAAGCGAAATGCTGGTACAGGGACAAAGTGGAGTCGCAAGACGTATGTGGCAGGGTCTACAGGAAATCACAGACTACAAAAAGAAAACCAGCCACATCACAGACATCACGCTTCCAAACAAACTAAACATCTTCTTTGCCCGCTTTGAGGATAATACAGTGCCACCGTCGCGGCCCGCTAACAAGGACTGCACCTCCCCCCTCTCCTTCTCCGTGGCCGACGTGAGTAAAACATTTAAACGTGTTAACCCTCGCAAGGCTGCTGGCCCAGACGTCATCCTTATTCGTGTCCTTAGAGCATGCGCAGACCAGCTGGCTGGTGTGTTTACGGACATATTCAATTTTGCTTATCCCAGTCTGTTGTTCCCACATGCTTCAAGATGGCTACCATTGTTGCTGTACTCAAGAAGGCAAAGATAACTGAACTAAATGACTACCGCCCCGTAGCACTCACTTCTGTCATCATGAAGTGCTTTGAGAGACTAGTCAAGAATCATATCACCTCCATCTTACCGGCCACCCTAGACCCACTTCAGTTTGCATACACAACAGGTCCACAGACGACGCAATTGCCATCGAACTGCACACTGCCCTATCCCATCTGGACAAGAGGAATACCTAAGAATGCTGTTCATGCACGCCTCCAACTCAATCATCAAGTTTGCAGACGACACAACAGTAGTGGGCTTGATTACCAACAACAACGAGACAGCCTACAGGGAGGAGGTGAGGGTACTCGGAGTGTGGTGTCAGGAAAACAACTTCTCACTCAACGTCAACAAAACAAAGAAGATGATCATGGACTTCAGGAAACAGCAGAGGCAGCACCCCCCTAGCCACATCGAAGGGACAGCAGTGGAGACAGTGGAAAGTTATAAGTTCCTGGGCGTACACATCACAGACAGACAGAAATGGTCCACCCACACAGACAGTGTGGTGAAGAAGGCGCAACAGCACCTCTTCAACCTCAGGAGGCTGAAGAAATCTGGCTTGTCACCCAAAACCCTAAAAACTTTTACAGATGCACAATCGAGAGCATTCTGTCGGGCTGTATCACAACCTGGTACGGCAACTGCACCGCCCACAACCGTAAGGCTCTCCAGAGTCTGCACAACGAATCACCGGGGGCAAACTACCTGCCCTCCAGGACACCTACACCACCCGATGTCACAGGATTCATCAAGGACAACAACCACCCGAGCCACTGCCTGTTCACAACACTACCATCCAAAAGGCGAGATCAGTACAGGTGCATCAAAGCTGAGACCGAGAGACTGAAAAACAGCTTCTATCTCAAGGCCATCAGACTGCTAAACAGCAATTACTAACTCAGAGAGGCTGCTGCCTACACATTCACATAAAGAGTGTACATGCCAACTGTTGTCTCATGTATTAGGGTTATGAGAGGTGTCCCCCAGACTAACATAAGGGGATGTACTTTGTCACAACACACGCTTACCAAAAATATATACATATTTTAATAACACTGAAACACTACATGTTTTAACGTTTCGCAGGTTGCTTCCGCCATCCATAACATTATGTTGTTCCTCAAACTAGACTTACCGGTCTATTCAGAATCATACATGGCTAGAAACTTGTTACACAGGGTATCTATCTCTAAACCATCACTGTTACCTCTATTAAGCAAATCTTTTAAAAGGCATCAACCAGGATTTCTTTTTGAAAAGTCCAACCATACATAACACACAAAACAACATGGATCAGCCAGACCGAAGCAGGGTGTTTCCTCCAGGGAGCCCATGGCCTGTTGAAGAGGACTATCGGTCTGCTGGTGATTGCTATTGTCCGAAGCTTCAACTTCAACAAATCCAATGACATAACACATAGTATTAAGGAATCAGATAGTTGGGGCATAACAACTTCAGATAAGTACTCCCACTTCATAAGATCTGCTGGTCAGCTCTGTCTTCTCTAGGATCAGACATAGGGCTCCATAAAATCACTTTTATTTTTTGCCTGATTCCATTAGATTTTTTCTAAATTTCCATTTTGTTTTTCCAGGTTTCCTGTTTTTCAGGTTTTCGCTCTAAAAAATCACACTTTTTTAATAGAAAAGTTGCAGGAAATACAAATCACTGATGCATTCTGTTCATGACTTATGATAAACTTGGGATAATTAATGTTCAATAAGATTCCCTACTAAGCTCAATGCATTTTAGAATTTTGTTGAATTCTGTTTTAATGTCTGGATTCCTTGATTCTGTTATTTTACTTTGCAGCTGTTGCAAATGCTTAGTAAAGCTGGGCCTAAGTCTGCTCCATCTTGCTTAGGAGAGGAGAGGCTGCGGCGCAGGTCCAGATCTAGTCCATAAATACAGATCAGTGGTCCTGGGCTTTGCCCCCACTGGAGCCGGCTGCAGGTTTGAGCGCAGTTTCTACGAGAGTGTCCAGCAGGAACGACCGTGTCGTGTTAATATCCATCAGAGTCAGGTTGTCCAGCTGGAGAGGGAAAGATGGAGAGGGGGATGAAAAGAGAAGAGAATGTAAATAAGGGAAAAAAATCATGTTTCTACACAAAGTTCACATATTTAACAACATATACAACAAACCCATGTATCACTTTATCTGCCTTTCCAGACTAGCCTATGTTCTGAACAATCTATCATGCTGCCTTGTTGACAATATGACCCGGTGGTGCTGACTACTGTTCCATTTGAGCAAGGAGGTCCACCCTCATCAGTTTTGCCCGGTCACATGACGGGACATAACCCAGTGCCCCCCGGTGTGTGTGTGTGTGTGTGTGTGTGTGTGTGTGTGTGTGTGTGTGTGTGTGTGTGTGTGTGTGTCTGTGTCTACCGGAGTGTTAGAAACAAGGTCCCTTCTCATTGTGTACATTTTAAGTTTTTAACAACAATAAAACAGCCATCTAAATAATGTTTCTCGGCCCAACACACTGTCGAGTTTCCTATTTTGTTCTCTTTTTATTTGTACATGCACCGAGCTTCCAGGTGGCTCCAGCCTATGGATGTTCGGTGCATGTACACCGGGGGGATTTTGAAACAGGTAGATTACAACCCCAAAGTATTGGGGTTAAGAAAAGATCATAAAGTTAATTTCAGATTCAGGTTTAGGGGGTAATAACTTTAGGGAAACCGCATTTCACACTATGTATGTAAGGGCTGTTGTCCTCCTCCTCGGACGAGGAGAGGAGAGAAGGATCAGTGGACCAATACGCAGCAGTAGGAAAATAAGCCATCTCTTTATTGAATACGACGGCAAAACAAAACACTTACAAAACTAACAAAATAAGAAAACGACGTAGACGAAACCTGAACATGAACTTACACAACTATACGTAGAACTCACGGACAGGAAACAGACTACATCAAACGAACGAACAGCCAAACAGTCCCGTATGGTACAGACATGGACGACACAGGAGACAATCACCCACAAACAAACAGTGAGAACACCCTACCTAAATATGACTCTCAATTAGAGGAAAACGCAAAACACCTGCCTCTAATTAAGAGCCATACCAGGCAACCCAAAACCAACATAGAAACAGAAAACATAGACTGCCCACCCAAAACTCACGCCCTGACCATCATACACATACAAAAACAACAGAAAACAGGTCAGGAACGTGACAATGTACAGACATAGAGATCCAACACATCAAGGTGTAACACGAATGAATGGATATTCAATGTACAACAGTAGTCTTCTGTAACAAGCAATACGTGTTAAATATGTGTCACAGTCAATCATGCCAGCCTCTTTTTGAAAGGCCTTTACTTATGACTTAAACAGATTAATTTTCTACCCAGCTTATTCATTATTGCTGTGGGATAAATCAGGTGTTTCTTGGTGGGCTTAAACAAATCTACTGTGAAACAAAAGTGTACACTCTACACACATGTTTATTGACTTTTAAAAAGACCACAGTAACATGACAGATATAGTAGAGATGCTACAAAAATCTGCTAGTTCGTATGTATTTTCCAAAGCCTGTCTGGATGTGAACTACTTCATGCCAGGGTTTAGCTTTAAATGGATTGATTATCCCATATTCATATCCCTTAAGAATAAGCTGCACAGTCTTTTCCAAAATCGTGAACAATTACGGCGCTGGCCGTGGCTATCCTTGGGACATACACAGGACCTACATGCCCGACGGATTATCTACCCATGGAGTGAAAACTTACGGAGCTTTGATGAAGTGTGCATGAGAGCCAGGCATGGCGATGGTGAATTGGATACGGATAATGGTCAGGGCTAACGAGGCCCTTTATCTGTAAGAAAGGAATAGTAAAAAGGTGTAATTAATTATGACATGTTTTAAAATGTATGTACTTAATATTTTGAATTAAATCAAATGGTTTTAAAATTGTATTTCTAAAATGGTTTAGAGCCACCTGGAAGCTCGGTGCATGTACAAATAAAAAGAGAACAAAATAGGAAACTCGACAGTGTGTTGCGCCGAGAAACATTATTTAGATGGCTGTTTTATTGTTGTTAAAAGCTTAAAATGTACACAATGAGAAGGGACCTTGTTTCTAACACTCCGGTAAGAGAAGCACACACACCCACACACACACACACACACACACACACACACACACACACACACACACACACACACACACACACACACACACACATACACACACACACACACACACACACAAGCCCCCCCTCCCAGACATTCCTGTTTCATAGACAACAACCCTAAGAGCATTAAAATAGGGGGAGTGTGGTGTCATACTCTTTGAAATGTTCATCCCCCCCAGTTCAAAGAGGTCCCTAGACATCAATCATCATGACAACTTCAAAGGCATTATATACATATTGTCGCACTCACTCTAAGGCGTGAGAACAGGAAAAGGATGCCCATTTATGGGCATAACCACGTGATCACTTCCCGCCAGGATGTCCTGACCGGATCCCCAAATATGGGCATGCACACGTCATCCAGACATAGGGTCATAAATCAAACATTTGACGTGTGCCGTCTACTTTATTCTCTCTCTTGGCGATGCGCGTGTCCCAGATGTCCTTCACCAGCGTGCGGATCTCATCCTCTTTGGGAACGTTATCAGATGCACAGCAGAGAAGCAGGGATATATGACACTGAACACACAGCCACCTTCCTATTCCAGTCAAATTATAAGTCAATAGCTATATCCAAACAAATACATTTTCACACACAAACACACACAAACACACAAAAACACACACATAAACACACACACACACACACTGCTGTGGTGAGGCATGGAGTGGCAGCGGCAAGTATACATCCCGAGCTAATCCTGTGGATTTACCGCATGCTGCCTGCAGATGGCAGAGTGCAGCCTCCCACACACACACACACACACACACACACACACACACACACACACACACACACACACACACACACACACACACACACACACACACACACACACACACACACACACACACTCACAGCAGAGGTGCAGCAGGGATTACAGAGATGTGGGTGAGATGTTAATGCTCTCTTTCTCTCTCTCTCTCTCTCTCTCTCTCTCTCTCTCTCTCTCTCTCTCTCTCTCTCTCTCTCTCTCTCTCTCTCTCTCTCTCTCTCTCTCTCTCTATCTATCTCCCTCTATCTCTATCTCTCTCTCTCCCTCTCTCTCTCTCTCTCTCTCTCTCTCTCTCTCTCTATCTCTATCTCTCTCTCTATCTCTCTCTCCCTCTCTATCTCTCTCTCCCTCTCTCTCTCTCTATCTCTCTCTCCCTCTATCTCTATCTCTCTCCCTCTCTCTCTCTCTCTCTCCCTCTCTCTCTCTCTCTCTCTCTCTCTCTCTCTCTCTCTCTCTCCTCTCTCTCTCTCTCTCTATCTATCTCCCTCTATCTCTATCTCTCTCCCTCTCTCTCTCTCTCTCTCTCTCTCTCTCTCTCTATCTCTATCTCTCTCTCTATCTCTCTCTCCCTCTCTATCTCTCTCTCCCTCTCTCTCTCTCTATCTCTCTCTCCCTCTATCTCTTCTCCCTCTCTCTCTCTATCTCTATCTCTCTCTTCCTCTCTCTCTCCCTCTCTCTCTCTCTATCTCTCTCTCCCTCTATCTCTTTCTCCCTCTCTCTCTCTATCTCTATCTATCTCTCTCTCCCTCTATCTCTCTCTCTCTCTATCTATCTCCCTCTATCTCTATCTCTCTCCCTCTCTCTCTCTCTCTCTCTCTCTCTCTCTCTCTCTCTCTCTCTCTCTCTCTCTCTCTCTCTCTCTCTATCTATCTCCCTCTATCTCTATCTCTCTCCCTCTCTCTCTCTCTCTCTCTCTCTCTCTCTCTATCTCTATCTCTCTCTCTATCTCTCTCTCCCTCTCTATCTCTCTCTCCCTCTCTCTCTCTCTATCTCTCTCTCCCTCTATCTCTTCTCCCTCTCTCTCTCTATCTCTATCTCTCTCTTCCTCTCTCTCTCCCTCTCTCTCTCTCTATCTCTCTCTCCCTCTATCTCTTTCTCCTCTCTCTCTCTATCTCTATCTATCTCTCTCTCCCTCTATCTCTCTCTCTCTCTATCTATCTCCCTCTATCTCTATCTCTCTCCCTCTCTCTCTCTCTCTCTCTCTCTCTCTCTCTCTCTCTCTCTCTCTCTCTCTCTCTCTCTCTCTCTCTCTCTATCTCTCTCTCTATCTCTCTCTCCCTCTCTCTCTCTCTATCTCTCTCTCCCTCTATCTCTTCTCCCTCTCTCTCTCTATCTCTATCTCTCTCTTCCTCTCTCTCTCACTCTCTCTCTCTCTATCTCTCTCTCCCTCTATCTCTTTCTCCCTCTCTCTCTCTATCTCTATCTATCTCTCTCTCCCTCTATCTCTATCTCTATCTCTATCTCTCTCTCCCTCTCTCTCTCGCTATCTCTCTCTCCCTCTATCTCGTTCTCCCTCTCTCTATTCAATTCAATTCAATTCAATTCAAGGGGCTTTATTGGCATGGGAAACATGTGTTAACATTGCCAAAGCAAATGAGGTAGACAATACACAAAAGTGAAACAAACAAAACGAATTAACAGTAAACATTACACATACAGAAGTTTCAAAACAATAAAGACATTACGAGTGTCATATTAAATATATACAGTGTTGTAACAATGTACAAATGGTTAAAGCACACAAGAAAAAATAAGTAAGCATAAATATGGGTTGTCTCTATCCCTCTCTCTGCCAGATAATGAGACAGTGGTACAGTTGCTTCAGGCCATTAAACAGAAGAGCGTAACCTTGGATACTATCAGAAAAGCCCCTCACCCTACATGTAAGACCCCCCCAGCACAGAAACTCAGGTAAGCGCAAACACACACACACACACACACACACACACACACACACACACACACACACACACACACACACACACACACACACACACACACACACACACACACACACACACACACACACACACACACACAGACACAGACACAGACACAGACACACACACACACACACACACACACACTCTCTTCCTCATTCCGTCCCTGCTGTTTGTGCAGAGACAGGTCTATGAGAGACATCTCTATAATAATGCATTAACTTAGAGCTTTCCAGCGAATCAGCCAAGCCGCTCAGTGCGGACTCCTGTGACAGCATTTAGCCCCCTCCTCCTCCTCCTCCGACGCACTGAGACCAAAGGACCTCCCTCCTCCACTCCCCTACCCGGAAAAGACCCGTAGGCTCCCTGAGGGCCCCCCCTCCAAGAGGAGCTCGTCGGCCAGCCTGCTGAATAGCCTGCGCCCCCCCATGCAGCCTAAAGACGCTCCCCCCAGTCTGAATGGCCGGACCAAGCCCTGGGAGAGCTTTACTGCTGAAGAGTTTGCCCAGCAGTTCCACGAGTCTGTCCTCCAGTCCACACAGAAGGCCCTACAGAAGCACAAAGGTACCACAGCAGCTCTCGTTCATACTCCAGGTGCAAGTTATCCTCAGGCACAGATCTAGGATCAGCTTATACTGTGAATCTCCAGATCAAATCAAATCAAATTGTATTTGTCACATGCACTAAATACAACAGGTGTAGACCTTACCGTGATATTCTTACTTACAAGCCCTCAACCAAAAATGCAGTTTTAAGAAAAATAAGAGTTAAGAAAATATTTACAAAATAAACTAAAGGAAAAAGAAAGTAACACAAAAAAGTATCAATAACGAGGGTATATACAGGGGGTACCGCTACTGAGTCAATGTACAGGTTAATTGAGGTAATTGAGGTGATATGTACATGTAGGTAGGGGTAAAGTGACTATGTATAGATAATAAATAATAAACAGCGAGTAGCAGCAGCGTAAAAAAACGGGTTGTCAATGCAAATAGTCCAGATATTCATTTGTCTAACTGTTCAGCAGTCTTATGGCTTGGTGGTAGAAGCTGTTAAGGAGCCTTTTGGACCTAGACTTTTTTAGGGCCTTCCTCTGACACACCGCCTGGTATAGAGGTCCTGGATGGCAGGAAGTTTGGCCCCAGTGATGTACTGGGCCGTACGCACTACCCTCTGTAGCGCCTTGCGGTCGGATGCCGAGCAGTTGCCATACCAGGTGATGATGCAACCAGTCAGGATGCTCTCGATGGTGCAGCTGTATAACTTTTTGAGGATCTGAGGACCCATGACAAATCTTTTCAGTCTCCTGAGGGGGAATAGGCATTGTCGTACCCTCTGCATGACTGTCTTGGTGTGTTTGGACCATTCTAGTTTGTTGTTGATGTGGACACCAAGGAACTTGAAGCTCTCGACCTGCTCCACTACAGCCCCGTCGATGTGAATGGGGGCGTGCTCAGTCCTTTTCCTGTAGTCCACGATCATCTCCTTAGTCTTGATCGTGTTGAGGGAGAGGTTGTTGTCCTGGCACCACGCTGCTAGGTCTCTGACCTCCTCTCTATAGGCTGTCTCATTGTTGACGGTGATCAGGCCTACCACCGTTGTGACATCTGCAAACTTAAGGATGGTGTTGGAGTCATGCTTGGCCACTCAGTCGTTGGTGATCAGGGAGTACAGGAGGGGACTAAGCATGCACCCTTGAGGGGCCCCCATGTTCAGGATCAGAGTGGCAGATGTGTTGTTGTCTACCCTTACCACCTGGGGGCGGCCCGTCAGGAAGTCCAGGATCCAGTTAAAAAACGAGGTGTTTAGTCCCAGGGTTCTTAGCTTAGTGATGAGTTTTTAGGGCACTATGGTGTTGAATGCTGAGCTATAGTCAATTAACAGCATTGTTACATAGGTGTTCCTTTTGTCCAGGTGGGAAAGGGCAGTGTGGAGTGCAGTAGAGATTGCGTCATCTGTGGATCTGTTGGGGCGGTATGCAAATTGTGGGTCTAGGGTTTCTGGGATGATGGTGTTGATGGTGTTGATGTGAGCCATGACCAGCCTTTCAAGCACCTCATGGCTACAGATGTGAGTGCTACAGGTCAGTAGTCATTTAGGCAGGTTACGTTGTCGTTCTTGGGAACAGGGACTATGATGGTCTGCTTGAAACATGAAGGTATTACAGACTCGGTCAGGGAGAGGTTGAAAATGTCAGTGAAGACACTTGCCAGTTGAAACCAAAATAGATCCTAATTCTGACCATTAAGGTTGTGCAACATTTTACCTGATTTTAACATTCTGACATAAATAGTTTTCCCATCTCAAGTGGTTAAATAAATATAAATACAATAGTAAGTGCCAATGTATTGCCATGAAAGTAACAGGGTTGACCTTAACAGGGTTGAGGTTTACATCTTAAATCAGCCATAAATCCCCTTGTGATAGAGTGAATGGAAGCCTGTTCTGTGCAACAAGGATGGGCAATTGAATGCAACTTTCCCACCCAAAAATGTAACTGTTAAAATATTTCTAGCCTATCTATCCATGGTTAACAGGGTTGACGTGTTTAGCTTGCCTTGCACGGTTTTCCAGCACAAATCATCAGAATATGGACAAAAAGCATAGACCCAGCTAACCTACTTTTACGCCCCTGCCGGCCGCCCCCGCCACACACCCTCACGCACGCACACTCCATTCAACACCCGCACTCTCACGCGCACCCGCACCCCCAGCCCAATGGGCAACACTGCCCCCCGCAACCCCACCAGGAGCCCCCAGGAGCGAGGGAGAAGCAGTCTGCACAAGAGGACTCAGAAGAAGACGAGGAAGAGGAGGCCCCAGTACCAAGGTGGCAGGGGATTGAAGCGATCTTTGAAGACTATCAGGAATACATTGAAGGTAAGCAGTCAGTCACTTTTCTATGTTTATTTAAAGGCCCAGTGCAGTCAAAACGTAATTCCAGCCTGTCATTAAAAAAAAATATATATTTTTTTTTTTCAGGCTGTTTTAGTGGGATGGCGTTTTGTCCTGCCTCGAGACATCACCAGGCAGTGAATTAGTTAATAGACCAATAAGAAAGAGTTCCAAACCTCGCTGCCAATAAAATATAGTTTTCAGTTTTTCCCTTCCCACTTAGAGCACTCCCAGACACTCCTAGTAACATTTTTGCTTGAGAAATTGCTATTTACTAAGAATCTACTTTTGTTTCCTTTTTAACATTTTAATTGAAAACAATCACAATAAGGTACTTCATTTTTACCCAGAAATGATTTGATATTGAGATAAAAATGGCAGCATTGGACCGTTAATGTCTAATGTCCTTGGTTTTGGAATGGTTCAATTATGGTTGAAATCTAGAGACCAATGAACATGTTTGACTTTGGTTAAGAGTAGTCGTAGCGTATTCCCAACACTAGAGGGTGGCATTTATCGTTTTGTACTACTCTCGTTGGTCCAACAAATAGGATGTAAACAGTCAAACATACATACACACACTATCTGTAATGAGTCTTGTGTAGTGAGTTGTGTGCGGTGTGCTGCTTGCCTGTGGCAGTATGGTCTGCTGTAGCTCTAGCTGTGTGCTGCTCTCTGGTTATTGGTACATGGGGAGAGACAGGTAGGGAGTGTTAGCATGGATGCTAATGAGAACCCAGGTCATATCCCCTCAGGCTCACTGTTATTCTCTTCTCCTTCCTCTCTCCCTCTCCTCCTCTGCCTCCCTCCTCTCCTTCTCCACTCCCCTCCTTCTCTTCCCCTGCCTTCGGTCCTCCCTCCCTCCTCCAGAGCAAGGTGTGGAGCGCCAGGTGCTGCAGAGCCAGTGTCGGAGACTGGAGAACCAGCACTACAACCTGAGCCTGACAGCAGAGCAGCTCTCACACAGCATGGGGGTAAGACCCTGTCTGCTACATCTATCATCACTGAGCTTCCTTCAAATCTTTGGAGAAAATATCCTTTCTATTTTAATCAGCTATGTTCAATTGTATTCTTCATACTGTAAAATAATATTAAATAATGCCACAGAATTCTAAGCAAGGTGTGTGTGTGTGTGTGTGTGTGTGTGTGTGTGTGTGTGTGTGTGTGTGTGTGTGTGTGTGTGTGTGTGTGTGTGTGTGTGTGTGTGTGTGTGTGTGTGTGTGTGTGTGTGTGTGTGTGTGTGTCTGCGTGTGTGCATGTGTTTTTGTTACTTTCTCTTTATGGAGTTGTTACATTTTTGTTAATGTGGTTTTATTGACTCTACTACCTTCTTCTCTCTATAGGAGTTGATGTCTCAGAGACAGAAGCTGGCGGTGGAGAGGGAGAAGTTACAGACCGAGTTGGAGCACTTCAGGAAGTGTCTGACGCTGCTGCAGCCCCACTGGGCCAGGGGAGGGCACTACAAGGGTTACCTCCCCAGGTGACAGCTCCACTGACCCCCAGGCCCGGCCCCTTCCCTCCCCGCCCAAACAGAGTTTATTTTTATGACCCAGCCTGGATCTGGACCCAGATGGACAGCTCCACAGGAGAGAGGGATGGACAGCTCCACAGGAGAGAGGGATGGACAGCTCCACAGGAGAGAGGGATGGACAGCTCCACAGGAGAGAGGAATGGACAGCTCCACAGGAGAGAGGAATGGACAGCTCCACAGGAGAGAGGGATGGACAGCTCCACAGGAGAGAGGGATGGACAGCTCCACAGAAGAGAGGGATGGACAGCTCCACAGGAGAGAGGGATGGACAGCTCCACAGGAGAGAGGGATGGACAGCTCCACAGGAGAGAGGAATGGGCAGATTCACAGGAGAGAGGGATGGACAGCTCCACAGGAGAGAGGAATTGGCAGATTCACAGGAGAGAGGGATGGACAGCTCCACAGGAGAGAGGTATGGACAGCTCCACAGGAGAGAGGGATGGACAGCTCCACAGGAGAGGGACAATGGATTAATTGATAGATGGATGGGGCAGCAGGTCCAAGCAGTGAAGCACTGACTGGGGCTGCTGCCATCCTGCCAGGGACGGTGCCACCAGCCAGTGGTCTGTGCTAACCCTGGGGTCAGAGGTTGCAACGGGCACGTCACACATGGGGCAAAGCTCTAGGACGGCATGGTCAACACACACAAACATACAAAGAGGCACAGACTCACACCATTCTCTTCATCAGGCACCAGTTACTCTCTTACATTGCTATCCCAGCCCCATCCTGGACTCCCCTCACAGCCACGCCCACACAGACAATCCTGCAATTGGAATGGTGACAGATAGTTACACGTGACATAGCGCCATCTACCACCAATCCAATGCCCCTACCTCTGGCCAATCCGACAGGACTGAACCTCCCAGCATCTCTCCTGGCGGCAGGACAGGTGTCACGCCCTGGCCTTAGTTATCTTTGTTTTCTTTATTATTTTAGTTAGGTCAGGGTGTGACATGGGGGATGTATGTGTTTTGTATTGTCTAGGGGTTTTGTATGTTTATGGGGCAGTGCCTAGTCTAGGTGTATGTATGTCTATGGTTGCCTAGATTGGTTCTCAATTAGAGACAGCTGTCTATCGTTGTCTCTGATTGGGAACCATATTTAGGCAGCCATATTCATTAGGTAGTTCGTGGGTGATTGTCTATGTCTATATGTAAGTTGCCTGTGTCTGCACTTATTGTAATTATAGCTTCACGTTTGTTGTTTTTGTATAGTTTGTTTAAGTGTTCTTCGTCTTCGTTATAATAAATAGAAGATGTATTGTTATCACGCTGCGCCTTGGTCCTCTCTTCATCCAACATACAACGATCGTGACATCAGGCCAGCTTTCAAACTTGAAATGCACTTAAAGAGAAAGACCTGAAGAACTACCTGGTGGTACTGTGTTACGACAAAGAACTGTTCAAATTAGGGAAGAACTTACAAAATGCACATTTTGGAATGAATAAAGGAAATGTTTTATTTTGAGATGAGAATAAGAATTTAAAAGGTGCTTCAGCCTTGTATTGTAAATGATATTAAGACTAAAAATAATTTTGTATGTTTTTATTACTTTAATCATTGTTCTTTTAAGAAGAAGAAAATAAGCCTGCCATTTTTTTATATGTTCATGCTTTTTTGGTTGAAACAGAAAGCTTTGCTTTTAGTGTTTGTTCTGCTGCTGGTCAGGACTGCCCTGTTCGGAGGTATAGATTGAGGGAGAAAAGGAGAGAGAGAACATGCTCTCCTCTTCTCCTCTCCTCCTTTGACCCAGCCATGTGTGCTGCCATAGCAGCAGCCTGAGCTCCAGCCACATCCCTCCCTCCCCTGGCCTCCAGGCCCCGTAAGGCTTACTGAGATGGGGGTAAGACCTAACTCCAGGCCCCACAGGCCTCCCAGATCCATGCACTCTGTCAGAACACCCACACAAAACCCCTCCTGTCAGGAACAGCATGTTTTACCACTCTCCCTGTGTGAGTAGTTACCCATGGGAAAGAGTGAGTGACCGCTACAGTTAGTCTCTCTCTCTCTCTCGCTCTCGCACTCGCTCTCTCTCTCGCTCTCTCTCTCGCTCTCTCTCTCTCGCTCCCTCTCTCTCGCTCTCTCTCTCTCTCGCTCTCTCTCTCTCTCTCTAATATATTCCCCTTCAGCCCCTAGTCCAGGGATGAGCCCTTAGTAGAACTGTTGTCTGATAACTAGACCAATCTCTCTGGACGTTATCATTAAGCACAAGGGACACAACACCCATTATGAGACATTCACATCACTAAACCTAGAGAGAGGAAACAATGCAGACAGTACCATGTGACAATGCACCGAGGGAGATCTTGCTAGATTCTTCTCCTTTGTGTTTGCCATAAAAGGAAATAGTGCCAAAAAGTAGCCCTCCCTTACACAAAATATCATGAGACTTTTTTAAACCTCAAAATAGAGCAATTAAGATAACTCCCTGAATTGAAATGGCCAGCCCACTTCAAAACGTGTTATATTACTACATTGATCCCACGTATCATAATGTCAAAGCCCTTGCCAACAATTGGATAATGGACGATTTTTTTCTCCACTTGAGGGCCCTCAAATCCAAAGTCAATGAAAGGTTCTCTTTTGCCAAGTATATGAATCCTTGTCCTGCTCTGCACTGTGCATCTATAGTGTGTGTTTTCATGCCTACATCAGTCCACCTTGCTGCTGGCCATAGCTGTCTCCTGTGCCTCAGTACCCCTGTTCCCCAGTCTCTCTATTCCCATACCTTCCTTCTGTGGGAGTGTCTGGCCTGTAGTTTTGTAAAATAAAACGTTTAGCCTTACAAGAGGACCTCCGGCAGCATAGATCGCAATGCAGTGTGGGTATTGTAGTGCTCAGTCAGACTTGACAAGGCTTTGAGTATGTAGTCCTAAAGGGGTTCTGTTTGAACTCCAGTTTGATGCTGTGGATGTGAGATGGCAGGGAGGGGAGATTGGCTGCAGGTCTGGTCCCTACATCCCTCTATGTTTCACTCCTGGAGCTTTCAGAGGAACAACTTAACTGTTCAAGTACATTTTTCAAATATTTTATTTTTTGTCTGAAATTACAGCAATATATTCATTAAATACCTAATTACTACATTCAACAAATAATATATTACATTACAATTAATTCAAACAAGTACATTTTAAAATCCGAGTTTCACAGCATCTAGAGTCTAGACATCCTCCATAGAGCCAGGGGGCTATTTTGTGTGCTTGGTAGAGTAAGGAGGCTCTGGGGAAGGGCCTAGCGTCCTCCCGCTAACTCATTGGCTGCTTAACTCAGTGGTAGAGCTTGCTGTCTGATTGACAGATGGTGCTCCTATCGTTGCTCTGGTAACATGGTTCCGCCTCTTTAACAGGTTAAAGTCACATCATATTGAAAGGGATGGTTTAAGATAAATGTACTATAAATCCTATTGAATGAAAACTCCACAAGAAAATCTGTTGGCCAGCAAGTGGGAAGGTTTTCAGCCTTGAATTCAATGTATTCAGCACATGCAAGGGAACCACCTCAAATGTTATACTGCTTGAGCTCCTGTTCCGCTTATAGAATATTAGCTCTAAAGTATTGTGGAGCTCCTGCACCTAAATGTAAACAGTAACGGCACCAAAAATGAGTACCGACACCTATTTCAATCCAAGCTCTGGATAAGTTAGACTACTAACTACTGAGAAGTACTTAGGAAAGGTGTGTGTAAGAAAGGCGTACATTTCCTGTTGGAATCATATTCTCTGATAGGTTATGGAAAGTTCTTTGGGGTAGGGACTCTTTCTGGAATCAGTTTTTCACCAAACCATTTGTCATGGCCCCTTACTTCTACCAGAGATGGTTTAGAATAAACTTTTCTATACCGTCTCAGCTTCTATATCTTGTCTTGATGGACCCTCATAGATTGTAAAATATTTTCCGGACTCCCAAGTGGCACAGCGGTCTAAGACACTGCATCGCTGTGCTTGAGGCATCATTACAGACCCAGGTTCAATCCCAGGCTGTGTCACAACCAGCTGTGACCGGGAGTCCCATAAAGTGGCGCACAATTGTCCAGATTAGGGGAGGGTTTGACCGGGGAGGTTTTACTTGGTTCATTACACTCTAGCGACTCCTTGTGGCGGGCCTGGGCGCCTGCAGGCTGACTTCGGTCGTCAGTTGAATGGTGTTGTCACCAACACATTGGTTAAGCGGGCGGGTGTTAGGAAGCACAGTTTGGCGCGTCATGTTATCGAGGACACATGACTCGACCTTTGCCTCTCCCGAGCCAGTTGGGGAGTTGCAGCAATGAGACAAGATTGAAAAAGGGGGGATAAATGAAAATGGAAAGTATTTTCCATTAATATCCACTGTGTGCTGTCTCAACCCAAAATGATGGAACACTGCTTCCTAAATTGAACACCCAACTCATTCAGATCTATGGATCTAGGGCAGCGCTAGGCTAAGGGAGTGATTTTAGAAAAAGGCATAAAAAACATGCACAATATCTGAAAAGTTACATTTTATTTGTACATTCAGTCCAAACTATTTTTTACAAAAAGGTTTAATATATCAAAACCTCACAAATTATTTTATTTAGGCTTTTATATCTTAATCCAACCTGAAATATATCATTCATGAATCAATAATAATAACATGGACATTTAGCAGATGCTTTTATCCCAAGTGACTTACAGTTTATTACTTATGCAATAAGATTTATTTCAGCAAATAAAGTCAAGAATAATCAGATCATCTTTTAACAAATAAATACTAAGCTATCTCTTAAAAGAAAAACAAGAGTGAAACAGTTCTGAGAATATAAACATTAAGACTTAATATGTAGTGAAATAAAAAAACATAACATCTCTTGTTGATTACAATTCTGTAATATTTCAATAAGTCAAATCTCAGAACAATAATTTATCATGTCTATCATCTCTGTAACACTACTATTTCTGAAGAACCTAAAGTATTCAATATAAGTCTAAATAAATGATATTCATGTTTCCCTACCATTCAGAATTACGCATACATCTTCATTAACTATTAGCATACAAAAATCGTACTCAAAAAAATGAGAAAGAAAATGAACACGTTGCATTGAATGACACCAAGGTCTTGATCACCTTGATCCTCCCTACTACGGGAACAAAGATCCCAATCGTACATGTGTCCTGCTTGCCCATGAAAATAGACTGGCCAGTGCTCTGAAAGCTCTCTTCCCTGTGAGAGCAATTCACTGAAAACAAAGACTTAGCATTCAGCATTCCTGCGCTACAGTAGTATTAGCACGTCCAACGCCGTTTTGGCCGCAAGGTCTTTGTCTAGTGCAGTGCAGTGCAGTCACTCGGCTGGGAGGCTTAGCACAGGTGCAGGACAGACTTGTTGATCTCAGGGTTGGTCCAGTCATTCCTGAGGTCGTCTAGGTGATTGTCGAAGTCGATCAGGCTCTCGTAGGACCTGCCCTCCAGCAGAGCCGACGTGATCTTCTGAGCCTCACACCAGTCCTCAAAGCAGTCCCTGGAACACACACAAACCAACACTCCAGAACCGCAGCTCCACGTTCGAGAATCACAAATCAAATCGTATTTGTTACATGCACCGAATATAACTGGTGTAGACTTCACCTTGAAATGCTTGCTTATGAACCCTTCCCAACAATGCAGTTTAAAAATAAAATAGTAACACAAGAGGAATAAAATAAAATACACAAGAATGGAGCAATATACAGGGAGTACCAGTACCAGATCAATGTGCAGGGGTATAAGGTATTTGAGGTAGATATGTACATGAAGTCAGGGTAAAGTAAATAGGCATCAGGATAGATAATAATAAGAGTAAAATAAATATCTACCACACTAACAGATATTGGCATAGTATACCATGTCGTTCCAAATCTTTTTGGATAAATGGCTGTTCAGTAGCTGTGATATATCTATCCCACATGACATATTAGGAAAGCTCAGGAACACTTACACATTACAGTCCCTGCATTTCCACTTGTTTTCATGGTGGTCATAGATGGCTAATATGGGCTCATAGCAGCCCATGGTGAATCTGGTGCTGTCCACCTGAGGAACACAACATTATTAGAGATACAGTGGTCAGTGTAGGTCTTATGAGTGAATTCAGTAATGTGGCAGTTCTGATACTGGACGGCTAATAGAGGATTACCATAATCATTGCTGCTTCGCTGAAGTTCTCTGCAATCCTGGCCCCAACTTTTTCAGCAACCTGGTTAGGTCTGTGCAAGTCAAAAGAAGAAGAGTACATTGTGTATCATATCAACACAACTCTCCACAGAGCTTGAACGGGATCCTGTATCAAAATATTGTTACCTGAAGTCCTTTGTGCGCTCGTTGGCTTGGTAATACCCAGCTATGACATATTTATTCTCTTTACACCACGTGTCAATCTGGAAGTGGGGAAAGAAAAAATATATTAGCTTGTTTGACTATCTGACTAAACTCAACACCACTGTGAAGGAAGTTTCTGATAAACTCCACCAATGGACAAGTTGAAACATCAGAAACTTCTTTCACCATGATGTTGAGTTTAGCTTGACGAGTCAGCAGGACTGACAGCTGTTAATGCACTTCTACTTCCACAGGCCCAGTAACTTGCAGTGGTGAACATGCAGTGGAGTAACATGAACATTTTTGAAACATTACATGTGAATAGAAGATAACGACGATCAATTCACTCACCAATGTAAGTGCAACTTCCAGCATAGGTGCCAATGCAAGTGTGCCGTGGAATAGTGGTATACAATCCACACAGAGGATTGGAGTGGAGTGGCTGTCTTTTTTCTTCTCCTTCTGTTTCTCAGCAACCAGTAATCCGTTCACGGCACAATGAGGATATTTAGCAGCATGCAAAAGCATCTTGCAATAAGCCTGAGTTGTCAATTTAATACTCATTCTCATTTCGAGATAGACACTAAACTAGCTAATTGTACAAGGATGGTCTGGAGACTGCTAGCTTGACAGCTAGCCAACGGATATCATACCCGATACAACAGAGTGACAGCTCTGCCAGGTTAACTACGGTAATCGAGTCTCTTATAACTAGCTACCTACATAAAGGTAACTTTTCGTGAATGTTACAGTGCATTAATGTTGTATGTTGGTCACGACGGTAACGTTATATCCTACTACAAATTAACGCTGCTTGGCTTCTCTCTGGTGGTTTGCACCGGTACCATGCTACACACACACACCACTATGAAACAGGCAAGAATAACTAAGTACTTCCGGGTCACCAATTTTTGGAATACTTCAGAATAAAAATCCAGTCCTGTATACTTTGTAAATGAATAACTAGGGCGAAAATTATGGAAAATGTGCACAATTATCGATACATTGTATACTACTTATCATACAAAGAATAATTAAAAGTAATTATATAAGACATGTCATTTATTTGTTGACGTTTATTTTTTAAAGCCTAAATGGTCATCAATGTTTTTTGTGTGAGTACTCATTTATTGCCCATTATAAAAGTATCTGTACGTTGTGTCACAGTAAAAGGGGGTTCCACTCTACTCAGGCGCACTTCTAGTTTCCAAATCCACAGAGTTTACACCCAGAGGAGCATCACTGCTGATTTGGTGGACTTTAAAGAGTGGCCCATCAATTTAAATCCAATGTCCAATATGAAAAATCTGTTTTATTTAAATTGATGGGCCACCCTATAAGGTCCACCAAATGAGCAGCGACACTCCTCTGGGTGTAAACTCTATGGATTTGGAAACTTTGAGTGCTCCTAAGTAGAATGGATTGTTTACTACTGTGCAAAAAGAAAAATGTATTGAATAGTGTTCAATATAAATGGGTTAATTAAGAATGGTATTTACAAGTGTTTTCGAAAGTTGATTATTATAATATTATTATTACTATTAGTATTAATAGTAGCATTATAAATCATGTTTTGTTATTTATTACTGTTCTTATCATAACTATTTAGTCATCATTAGTTTTGTCACAATCTCATAATTCAAAGACTCAGTCATGGACACTCTTACTGACAGTGGTGGCTGCTTTAAGTGATGTATTGTTGTCTCTACCTTCTTGCCCTTTGTGCTGTTGTCAGTGCCCAATAATGTTTGTACCCTGTTTTGTGCTGCTACCTATGTTGTGCTGCTGCCATGTTGTGTTGCTACCATGTTTTTGTCATGTTGTGTTGCTGCCATGCTATGTTGTTTTCTTAGGTCTCTCTTTATGTAGTGTTTTGTTGTCTATCTTCTCGTGACATGTGTTTTGTCCTATATTTTTTTATTTAATTTATTTTTAATCCCAGCACCCGTGACCAGCAGGAGGCCTTTTGTATTTTGGTAGGCTGTCATTGTAAATAAGAATTTGTTCTTAACTGACTTGCCTAGTTAAATAAAGGTTAAATAAAATTAATTTGAATGCTGTTAACAATAATGTCAATGCTATAATATTATTTGTGCTATAATGGCGATTAACGGTATTGCTTTTCACAACATTCTAAATCTGCTAACATTTCCTCATAAAATGTTACGAATTTCGACCATTTGTTTAATTTTTCACCATCTTCATTGCGAAACTTTTATTTTAAAGTAAAATCACCGAGGTCACGGCCTTGTTCTTGCTAGGTCTTGCTTATTCTTGCTGGCGGGACGAAGGTAGCACACACCCGGGTTCAATCCCACACCGTATGGCAGGCCACAAACACCATTTTGGTTCATCTCAGGGCACATCGCGTGACAGGAAGAATGCCAATGCTGCGCAACATGGTAGCGAATGAACACTAGTTTCGCTACATTAATGTCGTAAAAGTTAGAATTCAATTGCACAGCTAAATGAATTACCACTCACATTATTTTACAAACATATTTTAATATGTATATAATAGTGTGACTACATTTGACCTACCACAGTTTCCCTCACCAGCTACGTATTTCCGGTTAATCACACTTCCTTTATGGTTTTTGGAGCGCCGGCGAAAGGAGAAAAAGTAAGAGATGTCGGGTGAATTTTCTAAATTATTAGACGTCTGATATACAGCTATCATAGAACATATTATATACTGTATATTTTTTTATGAAGATAAACATGCTACATGTCTGCTGTGTAATCAGAAATGGATTTGTCAATGTTTCCGAACGAGCCGAGTGAAGAGATTGACATTGACATTGAAAAGAGGCAGACAAGACAAGGGGCAAATATGCAATGGTTGGCTAGGCTAGCTAGCATCCTAGCTAACGTTAGTTAAGGTGACCTTTTCCTGTATATAGTATAATGTTTTGTGGGTATTCCTCCTCATAGTTTTTTGTAATGTTACTGTGGAGTTTAGACCGGAGCAGGAATATTACACAAGGAATAACATGTTGGATGTCTGCTATGTATTTGACCTTGTGCCAGTTAGCGATGATTAGCATCGTCAGCTTGAGTGTGAGCCTTCTAGCTACTAACGTTTGAACCAATGATGTGTATAAACCCCGGATGCCTTACGGGGCGCTGTATTGAGATCACTGCGTAGTCATCTTGGTACTCCTCAATTGTAAAACAGATTTAGGAAGCAATAGAAATGCATTCATTAATTTCGCCATTCGTTTTTGACACGTTAATTCTATTAGACACCTTCATGCATACTTTTACATTGAGAGCGAAGCAAACAATTTCCTAATATTATATTTGTTTAGTGCTAGTGTTACTGTCCAACAACAAATATACTTAAATACATAACATTTAGTCTCTCAATGACCAATACATAGGCTGCAGTCCAAACACTTAAAAGGCACACTATCCCCTCAGCCCTCAAATATTAAGTGGACACTTTCGATGACTTATCATGACGTCTGACGAGTATACACTTGCAGGGTGAGAAAGGAATGATTTTTAAGTGGGAATTTTTTTCCTGTAAGGCTATTAAGACTCTATACAAATGGTAACAGCTCTATCAAATTGAAATATGGCACCTCACCTAGATTTGAGTTAAAGAGAGGAATTAGGAAAGGTTGTCTTATCTCGCCGTACCTGTTTTTATTAATCACCCAACTTCATACAAATTCTTTATATAATAGTCCTGTACAAGGTATTTCCAACGCTGGTAAATAAATTATTATAAGCCAGCTGGCAGACAATACTACACTTTTTCTGAAAGACGCTAACCAAATTCCCATATCGATCAATGTGATACAATCCTTTTCCAAAGCGTCTGGTCTATATCTTAACATTAATAAATGTGAACTCATGGCTGTCAGATTGTGTGACACCTTCATATTATGGTATTCCAGTAAAAGACTAACTTACATATTTAGGCATAACCATTACAAAGGATCCGAAGTCTAGAGGCTTACTACATTTTAACCCTTTTATTTAAAAAAAGAAAAACTGAAGAGGCTAAATCAATGGCTACAGAGGGACTTATCTTTAAAATGAAGAGTCCTAATAACCAAGGCTGAAGGTATCTCTAGACTAACATATGACGCTCTATCTTGACGGTACAATAAGCAAGGAGATAGACCAGATGCTTTTCAACTTTCTGTGGAGAAACCGTACCCATTAAATTAAGAACTGTTGCAATGAACACTTATGAGAATGGTGGGCTGAATTTTCTGGACTTTACTACCTTAAATAAGACTTTTAAGATCAATTGGATAAAACAATTCCTAAAAGGTTCTATGTGGAATTTTATTCATCATCATGTCTTCTCTTCTTTTGGTAGCCTTAACTTCATGTTGGTTTGCAATTATAATATTGACAAAGTTCCAGTGAAACTTTAAGGAAAACATCAACTTAGATTGTTCCTTTTGTAATGACCACCCAGAAACAGTGTTGCATATTTTTTTGGCATTGTATTCATGTAAGAAAACTGTGGCAAGACATAAGTAGATTTATAATTGAACACATTTATGAAGATCTTACACTATTGTGGAGAGATGTACTGCTTGGATTCTTTACATACGATAGAAATAAGCGGAAACATTTTTATGTAATTCATTTCATTATTCTTTTGGCCAAGTTTCATATTCACAAATGTAAATTTACAAACAAAACACCACATTTTATTACCATACAAAAATAAATTGAACTGTATTTTAAAGACAATTAAATACTCTACTAACAAAAAAGCTGTTAGAATAATAAGTGTATGTATGTCCATAAAAGTTAATGTTTTTGTTTGGTTAGCATTTGGAAATTGTAGAAATAAAAAATGTTCCTTCAGAAGTTCCAGCTAGGCAGGCTAATGTTAGTTAGCTAATTGATTTGCTAGCTATCATACAGTAGGCGTATATGAGTACTTATATAGTTAATATAAGTAGACATGCACTCATAATTGACTGTACTGCATATAAAGCACCCACAAGTGGCTGAAAACACAATCATCGCAAGATGAACGAGTGACGATATCTGGGCAAAGGTGGTCGATTTAAAAATCATTCCTTGCCCTGCAAGTGTATACTTGTCAGACATCATGATACATCATCAGAAGTCTCCACTTAATATTTAAGGGGATAGTGTGCATCTTTTACATCTGCGTTGCTTGCTGTTTGGGGTTTTAAGCTTGGTTTCTGTATAGCACTTTGACATCGGCTGATGTAAAAAGGGCTTTATAAATACTTTTGTTTTTAAGTGTTTGGACTGCAGCCATAGAATCAGCAATCCAGGGTTTATATACGTCATTGGTTTGAACCAGTACCTGGGCTTGAGACGATCAGATCCTTCAATTCAAAGTCCCATTAGCCAGTTCTGCAAATGTTATGTCAAAATGTTCGGTACTCAACAATATATGGACTTTCATAGAGCAACTATCGTCATTACTGTCGTTACGCATGGTTTGTACTTCCAAATAAGGTCAAAGTAAAATAACTGTTTTTGTCGACCTTTTTTGGAAGTGCGTGCCATGCATAACATCAGTAATAACAATAGTAGTTCTGCGAAACTACATATTTTGATGAGTCCAGAACGCATTTTGACATAATTCAAGTTTGCAGAGCTGGCTAATGGGAATTTGAACTGAAGGATCCTGGGTGTCGGAGGAAATCTCATCATATTCATCCCCTCCACAAGCCCAGGTACTAGTTCAGCTTACGTTAGCCTAGTTTGAATATAACTTAATATTTTCAACATAGACGTTAGCTAGCTATCTATTAGCCTGTCTGTTACCATTGAAACGTATGGTTAATGTAAGCTTGAAATGTCCTTTGCAGATGGATGGCTAAATCGAAAGATGGCTAGCTATATTTAGTTTGCCAGGCAACTTTTTAGCATAGACATTTTAGCTGGGTAACTTTATCTAGGTTAACGTAGCTAACTAGTTTTTCCTCTTTTTTGACAGTTCTGTTAATTAGATTGTATTTGTTACAAAAACTGGTTGCTAGTTATGTGTGTTTGAGCAGTGACCATAACTAGTTGATAAATGTCAGATTAGGGATGCGTGCAGTTTCATAAATTATTGTTGAACAGTTGCTATTTTTCTATAAATTGAATTGACTAAGAATAAAACTAACCACACTATTTTACAGAGACCTAATGGCTAGCCTCTAGGCTATAGTTTCATGTCATCAGAATAACCTCTTTGTAATTCGTTGGTCAGTAATGTTTTGTTACAGTAGTAGCTAGCTATATTCATTTTTCATCAAGGGTTTTCTCATACATGTTATTTTCTTTCAGAATGCTGGCCACCAGAGCCCTTAGCCTTGTTGGCAAACGTGCCATTTCCACATCAATCTGTGTACGTGGGGGACATGGTGAGTGACTATGTTGGCAGTACACACCACATACTTTACCTTCATGGTATGGACCTTTAAAACCATCCTCTGTAAATTGTACCTACCACTAAAAAGTTGGCACACAAACAAATGTAAACAATGGATAAAATACACCACCACCAGCATGGTTTGGAGATGTACAGTAATCAGACAATACCAGCTTATTGTAGAATAAGATATTTAAGTTTTTTAGGTAGACTGAAAAAGCAGTTATGCGGCTCCCAAAGGCACACAACACAGTATGTATTTGCGTATGCACATATTTTCTAAGCAGGTCCCATGCAGGTTTGAATACATGTATTTATTGGTTGTGTCTGTCAGACCTATGTAATAACATGGTGAGTTTCCTGCAGGTGTTGCCAAGGTAGACGACTACGCTCTCCCAGCCTACTTTGACAGGCGGGAGAACCCCCTCCCAGACGTCCAGTTTGTGACAGAGCTGAGTGCAGTGCAGAAGTCCTTAAAGGAGAAGGAAAAGGGCTCCTGGGCCACACTCTCCAATGAGGAGAAGATTGCATGTAAGTGGTTTTCACCTTTGTTGTTGAATACTTGACATTTGTCAGTTTTGTTGCTTACTCAAATCAAGACAGAAGTATTGTTTGCCTATCTGTTCTGTTAGTAGGGATATTTTTTATTTAACCTTAATTTAACCAGATAGGCTAGTTGAGAACAAGTTCTCATTTGCAACTGCGACCTGGCCAAGATAAAGCAAAGCAGTGTGACACAGATAACAACACAGAGTTACACGATTCACCGATACGCGTCGGTCCCTGGTTCAAATGTTTAAGATGTGAGTGCATCTGTCCGTGGGAGCCCAAACCGATCCATATGTAGCATGCATCGGTAAGAAAACCAATGAAAATGTTACGAATCGCCGGTTCACTAACATTTATTATGCTATTTTTTTTGTTGCCTTATTCTGAAAATACCTCATCTGTTTGAATTGAAACTCCTTCAGCCTATCAAACGTTTGTGCATGTATTTGCATGTGATATTGATCTACAAGTCAGATAACTATGTACGCAGTGCGGGAGACGCAGCTGCTTGCGCCAACGAGAGGTAGGGCTACCCTATCCCTGTTCTAATATTTGTAGGCAACATCTGCACAGCACCTTCAGCATTAAGATGTTTTTAAAGTGGCTTTCGCAATATTAAATAGGTTTTATTAATTGAGGGACAACCAATGTCATTTGCTGGGTCATTTAGCTAGGCTTCCGTCCAATTGGTGATAGATTTTCATGTGAATATTCTCAAATCTGCATAAAAACAATATGCACATTTTCTTAAATTTTTTCATTAAATTGACTTGTTGAGGATAAAAGGCGGTTCAATTCCCATGTATCGAATAGAAAATACAAGTTAAGTGGGTTTCCACTGCATTTTCAGCTCTACTGATGGTTTTCTCACAAAAAAATGTGCGTTATATAGCACGTGTGCCCACTCTAGTATTGGCACGTGCGCTGTAGCCATCAGGTCATAGACACAGTGTGGGTATAGCCTACATTAGATTATTATGGACAAAGAGAGATTATTCTTGTCACGGCAGCCAAGCGTCAACGATCACGTCACCAGAATAAGACCCTCTATTTATTGGAAAGGAGCATCAAGCTCATCACCTGCACACTAAACACCCTGTGACGTTCATCAGAACATATTTCATCTGTATCCTAATAAACTGCATGTTTTCCTAATGTGGGAGGATCACACGTCATTGCGTGACTCCAAGTTTACTTCGATATGATGATTATTATATCAATATTTGCTCATTAAGGCATTTCCACCGACATTCAAGCATAATTAATTTACAGACACTAAAGGATCCCACCTTGTCTAGCGTGTTTTGTTGACATTTGGAAAGTTTACTGACAAATTTCCATCGGGCATGGCATACACTTCTTTGGGTTCCAACAGGTACTTTACTTGCATTTAAAGGTTGGATGGAAACCTGATTTGTGTTACCAAATGCGCTGTAGAAAATACATTTACTGGTGGAGCTCTGTGGGCTACCGGAGTGGACATAACTCACATCTTGCTGATTGCACATCTAACTGCTGATTTGGGTTTTTTCGATTGCCAGGTTCACCGTACAAAATATTTTTGTTAGTTCTGTTTGGATTTGGTCATTTTTACATGAACAGGATAAAGGTGTAATTTCATAACAAGGACCACAATCATTTTCGCCAGCCGGACTGGTCAGAACGGGAGAAGAGATCACCTCTGGTTCCAAACGGTCAAAACCTTTCACTTTTGAGGCAGGTGAAATCCAAACCTGTGTTATATTAATTGGCTATGTATGTCAAAGCTAATTTCTTAAGATAAATATATACATTTTACTAGCTCAAAATGTATCTGGTATATGACAAGTTATAGCAGTGTGGGGACAAAACATAAATTGCCCCCCCCCCCTAATCTGATAGTGGTAGATGCTCAGTCTGCCCTATGGATCAACTCACACATTACATTACACACACGGCAGAAATACTTCTCTATCATACAGCAACGACAAGCCATGGTTCGTTCACTCAGCTCAGAGAAGTCAGCTCAGTCAGATCCAACTCAGCTCCTGAGCGTCATCACTATCAGATATTCATTTAGAATGGAAAATTAATGTGTTCATGCCATCATTGTTAATCGCATTGATTCATTCCACTAATTAAATTGAATCGCGTCAAATCGTTTCAAACTAAAAATATCGTTCCTGTATCGGAGCCCATATATCTAGATGCATATTGAATCGTGCATGTAAGGAGAGATGCACATCCCTACCCGTTAGGCTGTGTTAAATTGTTATCTAACCAAGGTCTTGCATTTTCTCTTTACCAACAGTGTACCGTATTAGCTTCAAGCAGAGCTTCGCAGAGATGAACGAGGGCACAAAGGAGTGGAAATCAGTTATCGCAGGAATGTTCTTCTTTATTGGCATGACAGGACTGGTTGTCCTATGGCAGAGGAAGTTTGGTATGTCTTCTAATAAGAAAAGGAATGGGAACATTTATTGTGGATGGAGTCTGTGATCATTCAGTTGTAATATCCTGAAAAAATATCAACGCAACATGCAACAATTTAAAAGATTTACAGTTCAAATAAGGAAATCAGTCAATTGAAATAAATAATTTAAGCCCTAATCTATGGATTTCACATGACTGGGTAGGGGGGTGGGCATTGGAGGGCATAGGCCCACTTACCGGGGACCCAGGCCCAGGCCCAGCCAATCAGAATTAGTTTTTCCCCAGAAAAGAGCTTTATTACAGACAGAAATACTCCTCAGCATCCCCCACCCACCCTCAGACGATCCTGCAGGTGAAGAAGCCGGATGTGAAGGTCCTGGGCTGGCGTGGTAACACATGGTCTGTGGTTGTGAGGCCGGTTGGACGTACTGACAAATTCTCTGAAACAACGTTGGAGGCAGCTTATGGTGGAGAAATGAACATTCAATTCTCTAGCAACAGCTCTGGTGGTCCTTCCTGCAGTCAGCATGCCATTTGCACGCTCCCTCAACTTGAGACATTATGTTGTGTGACACAACTGCACATTTTAGTGGCCTTTTATTGTCCCCAGCACAAGGTGCACCTGTTTAATGATCATGCTCTTTGATCATCTTCTTGATATGCCACACCTGTCAGGTGGAGGGATGATCTTGACAAAGGAGAAATACTCACTAATATGGCTGTTAACAAATTTGTGCACAACATTTGAGCAAAATAAGCTTTTTGTGGAACATTTCTGGGATATTTTATTTTAGCTCATGAAACATGGAACCAAAACTTTACATGCTGCGTTTATATTTTTGTTCGGTGTACGTTGATGTTCATGGCTTTTCCACCCACCTGTTAAGAGCCATAAGTCAGCATTCTTTCTCAATGAGATAGATATACACAATGTTATTTATGACATAATTCAAATATTCAATTTGGCCATCAGTGCCCCTTCAAATAAATGGGTTGCCTGTCTTCTCCGCCATTGTATTGCATCAACCATAATTGTTATAACTGACAAGCAACCAGGTTGTTATTGTGAAACAATCTTCTTAATAATGATTACCTTGGTAGATAAATGTTCAATATAGACTATTAAAGAATATATGTTCATGGGTGAACTTTGAGGCAGAGCCTAACAAGCTGTCTGTCTCGCTGCAGTGTACGGACCTGTCCCCCCCACCTTTGAGTCAGAATGGAAAGAGAAGGAGGTGCAGAGGATGCTGGACATGAGGATCAACCCCGTGGAGGGCTTCTCAGCCAAATGGGACTATGAGAACAAGGAATGGAAGAAGTAAACCAACCATCCAGTGGACCACATTACATACCATGTCACCAACAAACGTACAAACATACCAATTACTTGTCTGTATTTATCTATTGTCCACATTACCTCAGTCAATACGTTTTGGAAGGTCTCTTCCTCTTAAGGTTATCATGTATTATAGAGCAAAATAAAAGTTCCTATGTTTACCCAATAGTATGTCTCCCCTTTGCTGTTATATCTACCATGTTGTGGATGGTTAAATGCCACTGGAGGAGTAGGCCCTACATGTCAATTATATGTGTAGGGTTTACTAGTACAAGGAACATCATAAACAGCATAGGTGTGATATATCAGCATCCATGGATTGACCCTATTTTGAAACCTGGCAAGACTTTTCTTGCCTCTTATCTAATTGTGTGAATATCGTACTAGTGCCATGTTTTTAGTTGCCATTTTTAAGGAATCCACGCTGTAGTCCTGGATTAGGCTATGGCAGGCATGTGTGGGTTTACAGGAATTAAAAAGCATAGGCTATTCGATAATTCTAATACTTAAAATGCATTTATTTAGGACATAGTACAAATAAGTAGTACTGGATGAATTGATGATAATCCTTAACAAGTCTAATGTCACGAAACCCGCGCGGAATGGGCTGCCTTACGATCCCATGTACCAATGATATAATTTCTCGGGGGAAACCCGGAAGAGGATTATGGAGCGCAGGTCATACAGAGCAGCATTATGGCGATCGTCTTGTGAAGCAATGTAGACAAAGCGGTCAAAGTACACCAATGTTGAACTACAGAGGCGCGAAGTGGTCTCACTAGTGACGGACAGACCATTTCGCGATTACTCGCACGCACCGCTTTATGTTATTGAAAGTCAGTCCATGTTCTTGTCCAATATTTTGCGTTGTTGCATTGAGACGTAAATACTCAGCTGTATTTTAAATACTTAATAATCTTTGTCGTCTGCGAGAGAGATGGGAAATGGAATGAACAAGGTAGGGGCCTTTGTGTTTTTGTTATTAATGTATCTGTTCTGTTCAATGGCTTGATTGTTATTTTGTAGCAAGGCACTTCCTTGGAGGGGCGTAAACGTTGCACATAGATATGCGCGGAATATATTATGTCATGGTATTTACATCAGCCATCTACATGTCTATCTGCAACACTGAACGTCCCTATAGTTCCCTGAATAAAACCAAAGGGTAGGCTACTCATCACACACTGTCAATTAATATAATAACGTGATAACTCATACAGGGTTTGATTTAGGGTATCAAATGGAGAAAAAGACTTAGCCCTACTATTTTGACTGTTTTAAAGCCCTTATTGTTATCTGTCAATAGTTGGGTGTTTAAATGTTTTGTATATACAGTACCAGTCAAAGTTTGAACACACGTATTCATTCAAGGGCTTTTCTTTATTTTTACTATTTTCTACATTGTAGAATAATAGTGAAGACACCAAAACTATGAAATAACACATGGAATCATGTAACTAAAAAAGTGTTAAACAAATCTAAATATATTTTAGATTTTAGATTCTTCAAAGTAGTCACCCTTTGCCTTGATGACAGCTTTATACACTCTTGGTATTCTCTCAATCAGCTTCATGAGGTAGTCACCTGGAATGCATTTCAATTAACAGGTGTGCCTTGTTAATTTGTAGAATTTCTTTCCTTCTTAATGTGTTTGAGCCAATCAGTTGTGTTGTGACAAGGTAGGGATGGTATACAGAAGATAGCCCTATTTGGCAAATGACCGAGTCCATATTATGGCAAGAACAGCTTAAATAAGCAAAGAGAAATGACAGTCCATCATTACTTTAAGACATGAAGGTCAGTCAATGCAGAACATTTTATAAGTGCAGTCTCAAAAACCATCAAACCCTGTGATGAAACTGGCCCTCATGAAGACCGCCACAGGAAAGGAAGACCCAGAGTTACCTCTGCTGCAGAGGATAAGTTCATTAGAGTTATCAGCCTCAGAAATTGCAGCCCAAATAAATGCTTCACAGAGTTCAAGTAACAGACACATCTCAACATCCAATGTTCAGAGGAGACTGTGTGAATCAGGCCTTCATGGTCGAATTGCTGCAAAGAAACCACTACTAAAGGACACCAATAATAATAAGATACTTGCTTGGCCAAGAAACACAAGCAATGGACATTGGACCGGTGGAAATCTTTTCCTTTGGTCTGATGAGTCCAAATTTGAGATTTTTGGTTCCAACCGCTGTGTCTTTGTGAGACAGAGTATGTGAATGGATAATCTCTGCATGTGTGGTTCCCACCATGAAGCATGGAGGAGGAGGTGTGATGGTGTGGGAGTGCTTTGCTGGTGTCATTGTCAGTGATTTATTTAGAAATCAAGGCACACTTAACCAGCATGTCTACCCCAGCATTCTGCAGCGATACGCCATCACATCTGGTTTACACTTAGTGGGACTATCATTTGTTTTTCAACAGGACAATGACCCAACACACCTCCAGGCTGTGTAAGGGCTATTTGACCAAGAAGGAGAGTGAGGGAGTGCTGCATCAGATGACCTGGCCTCCACAATCACCCAACCTCAACCCAATTGATATGGTTTTGGGATGAGTTGGAATGAAGGAAAATCAGCCAACAAGTGCTTAGCATATGTGGGAACTCCTTCAAGACTGTTGTAAAAGCATTCCAGGTGAAGCTGGTTGAGAGAATGCCAAGAGTGTGCAAAGGGTGGCTACTTTGAAGAATCTAAAATCAAAAATATATTTTGTTTTAACACTTTTTTTGGTTACGACATGATTCGTTATGTGTTATTACATAGTTTTGATGTTTTCACTATTATTCTACAATGTAGAAAATAGTACAAATAAAGAAAAATGAGTAGGTGAGTAGGTGTGTCCAAACTTTTGACTGGTACTGTATATATTACACGTCTTAGTGTCCCGTTAACGGTGATGGGAGTGTCCAGAAGCACCTCTGGGCACCACTGTAATTACACCCTAACTGAAGCTCTAAGCTAATCTGAATTTCAGAGGACACTAACATCATAGGCAGGCATATACTTTTTATTTTGAAGTCTTAAATAACGCAGGAGTCTTGTAATGTCTAGAAGAGATCATGATGGGATCGCTACAGCTTTATTGCACAGCTTTGTGTCAACATGGCCTTAACCATCAGAGTTAGTTCAGTGCTCCTCAATCCCAGTCATGCCAGGCAATACTATTTATTACAGGCCCTATAAGGCTTGATTTAGCTATGAGAACGGTTCCTGTTTGTTTTCTCAGTTGGGAAAATACTGTTTGACCAAACTGGACACCTGAATACGTCCTATGACCATAGATAAGGAGCATCACTAAGGTTAAGGCCATGCTCAAATTGTGAATATCTAACTAGTGAAATGTCTCTTTGTTTTCCTATTTGCAGGTTGTTGATGGGCTCTACCTGGGAAATATCAGAGGTGGGAACAGGATTCTGTTGAAATCCATTCAGTTGTTTAAATATTGCACAGTCAGACATCACACCCAAGAGGCAACACTCACTAATTCACTAGGTGTGGCAGCAGCATCTTGCTTGAATCCAGGGCAGCTTTCAAAGAGACTCAGGCATTTTCTTCTGTTATTGATGCACATGAGCTTTACTTTCTCTGTCCTTATGTTGTTATAATGTTGTTGATACGTTACCTGTAAGATATGGTCAAATTTAACAAGGGAAGAGATAACAAGAATATCTAGTGAGTGGATTATAGTTATGTATAGATCAAAATAGAGTAGCAGAAGGTTATATGTGTACTGTAGCTCAATGAACTAAGGCATGGCCCAACTTAAGGCTGCTGCATGCATCATACTGTATCCATCAGTAGAATATGGCACATTTACTCCCTCTGGTAATGTTGGTGATTTATCTGCTCCTCAGCCATGGGGGTTTCTGCTCTACCAGCTTAATGTGACATCTACCCTGCTATAATGTTAGCCATACTGATGATGGCTTCGCTAGATGGTCCAAGTACTGCTCACACACTGAAAATAGCTTTAAGTGACAAGGCCAAATGATTGCTAACCAAATTACAGCCACAAAGTCAAAGATGCTGCTTCTGGGCAAGCCACTCTTGGGTCTTAAACACTTCAAATGATGCATTTCCTCTCTCTCCTTATGGCATTGCTTTGTCTACTGAGGGTCTCATAGAAATTCACTGAGAAGAATCACTGATCGACAATTTCTCCCTCCCTTCGTCTTTTCCCAGACTCGGAGAACAGAGAAAGTTTGTCCCAGAACAACATCAGCCACATCCTGTCTGTGTATAACAATGCTAAACCCGTGCTGGAGGTGAGTGGGGCAGGCAGCCATAGAGGACACAAGGCCAGTTTCACAGACATAGACTGAATACATTGTTGTGTCTTGAGTCAGGCTGGAGTAGGCTTCATTCTGGTTTAGTTGGTCAAGAACTGAAATGGGATTTCATGACCATTGACCCTAACCTTGAATAACATGTCTTACATGAGTCAAACTTAAATATTTAAATGATTTTTAACTTCCTCATACTCAGTTAGTGAATATGGGACTTTGTCTCAAATTCTAGAGAGACGTCTCATAACTTTTTGGGTCAGTATTCAGTTCCTTGATTTGATTCATGGGAATTGTGTTGTGTAATGAAATCTGTACAGTATGGCATAATTTTGTAGAAGTGGAAAACATAGATTGTGTAGTACATAGTTGAAGCCAGCTGGGGGTAGTGGTGTCTCACAGTTTAATACATACCAGTGACATTGGGCTGTAGAACTTTAGACAAAGCTTTAACTGTTCAATAAAGCACTTCACTCTTGAAGCATCATATTTGAGTTTTATTTGATCTATGTGGTTCATTTATAATACTCAGTTGAGCATGTGTGTGTATTTACTTGACTCATCCAACAACAATGTGCAGTTGATGACCACACACCTTACCTACTAATTACTGTTTCAAACAATAGAAAAAATTACAAGAATGCTAATTGGCAGAAAGTGAATGATATACCGCTGATAAACTGTACTGTGACCACATGTAGATGGCATGTGCTGTGTGCAGAACAGAACTGACCCTCGTGTTGTGTTTGTACTCCTATCTGTTTACCTCTCACAGGACATGACCTACCTGTGTATCCACGCAGCTGATGCGTCTAGCCAGAACCTGTGAGTTACCACACACACACACACACCATTCATTGTCAAACAAATCCACCAACACAAGCCACTCCGCTGTATGCCATCGTCAGAGGTCCCTCTTTTCTTCCTGTGAACAAGATATGACTCATGTGCCATATTGTTTCAATAACATCAGTTGAACGGAACTCTTCAGTTTGTGGCTTCAGGGTGACACGCAGGCAGGAAAATTAGATTAGTCACTTTGTCTTTGAAAAAACTGAAATAAGCCTGGAAGTCTTTTAAAGGTTCATACAGTATGTATCAGGTATAACTAAACAAGGTACCTACATTATCAAGTCAGAGACCAAAACAGTAAAAAAACACAAAGACCTGATAATCTAAAGGACTCTGAGAGAAAGACATCTCAGTTTGACTTGTCCGGCTCTGCTATCAGAGCAGGAAAGAGAGTGGAGATGGTGCAGTATTTTAAATGGCTGTAGTTTTATATAGACCCCATCCCCACTGTGTGAAATGAGCTAGATAGACTGCTGCTGCTTCGCGTGTGTTATCAAGTCCCCCTCTGTCATTGTAGCAGCAGACCAAAACATTTACTTCTCTGTCTCTAAGCTGCTCTCATGTTTGGTGGGTCGCCATTGGCATACTACCATTTAGTATAAATACTGAAAATGTTATTAAACAAGTTGCAGAAATGTAACAGTTGAAAATAAAAAATAATCAGGGGTTGGAACCGAAATCATTTCCCAATCATTTCGTTCTGAACAGAACCACATTTCTTTTGTTCCGTTCCACTGTTCCGACCAGCAAAATAAAGTTCTGAACCGGTTCGAATCCCCAAAAAGTACCAGTTTATATCGTTCCTTTCTGTTTCTTTTTTAACCTGCTAAATAAATTACTTCACCAATCAGTGCGGATAGAGCAGGCAAGCTAGTTGTTTACATGCATGATGGACAGACAAGTGTAGACTATTGCGCAAGATGTGACTGAAATTTTACGAGTGGGGAGAGAGCGAGAGATGGTTAAGGAGCAGGCTTGAAGCTCTAGGCATCTTGTTATGACATGCATTATATGAATTAGGTCGATAGAGTTATACAGTAACTAGGCCTATAATATTCTTAACTAGCATTGAAAAAGTGAATACATTTATCTCTCCCCATCTTCTCACTCTTCTAACGTCAATACAGTAGCCTATGCTTCGGAAGGGGGAGAGGCAGGTAACTTAAACATGCACATACACCGGCAAAGATTTTCAGCTTGCAGGCAGACGCTGGAATAAGTTTCTGAGTGACAGAGTGAGGGCTTTGCATTGGCGCTTTGTTGCATTTTTTTGTGGGACTAGAAAAAAATGCCTGGAACGTAAAATAACGTTATTAACCGGTTTTCCTTGCTTTTAAAATAACGGTTCTGTTCCGGAACAGTATGGATCACTTTCATTCCCGGTTCCATTTCTATTCCTTGAAAAATGTTGTTCTTTTCCGGTTTTCGGTTCTGTTCCTTGAACCGGTTCCAACCCCTGAAAATGATAATACAAATGCTGTAACACACGAGAATCATTTCAGCAGTAAGGGACTCCGACTCTAGTGTTGTGGTGGTCATTGGAGGCAGGTCTTTCATGTCATTTGATTACACGTTGTGGTTATTTGAAAAGAAAAGTAGTGTCAGAGTCCCCCTAGCATCACATGCTTAACCCTGGGATGTCTCTCCAAGTGACTTGACAGCTGAGGGTAGAGTCCCTGTAGCACTGAGACCGTTCTGTTCAGCTCTGCTCTGTGTGGGTGTCCTTACTTCCTCCCACGCCATTATCACTTTCACATTCAGTCTTTAGTAGAGTTGAATATTTTCCCCATATTAAAAAATATTTCCATCCCGAGAATAAATCACTTTTCTCTCGGGCACCAGGTATTTCCCGCCAAAACCGGAAGTGTCATTCCAAAGCATATAAAACATATAAACTGAGTGTACCAAACATTAGGAACACCTTCCTAATATTGAGTTGCTCCCCCTTTTGCTCTCAAAACAGCCTCAATTCATCGGAGCATGGACTCTACAAGGTGTCGAAAGCGTTCCACACGGATGCTGGCACATGTTGACTCCAATGCTTTCCACAGTTGGCTGGATGTCCTTTGGGTAGTGGACCATTCTTGATACACACGGAATATTGTTGAGTGTGAAAAATCCAGCAGCGTTGCACTTCTTGACATTCTCAAACCGGTGCACCTGGCACCTACTACCATACCCCGTTCAAAGGCACTTAAATCTGTTGTCTTGCCCATTCACCCTATGAATGGCACACATACACAATCCATGTCTCACTTGTCTCAAGGCTTAAAAATCATTCTTCAACCTGTCTCCTCCCCTTCATGCACACTGATTTGAAGTGGATTTAACAAGCGACATCCTTAAGGGATGATAGCTTTCACCTGGATTCACCTGGTCAGTCTCTCATAGAGAGAGCAATGTTTCGTACGCTGGGGAAGTACAGTTGAAGTCGTATGTTTACATACACCTTAGCCAAATACATTTAAACTCAGTTTTTCACAGTTCCTGACATTTAATCCTAGTAACAATTCCTTGTCTTAGGTCAGTTAAAATCACCACTTTATTTTAAGAATGTGAAATGTCAGAATAATAGTAGAGAGAATGATTTATTTCAGCTTTTATTTCTTTCACCACATTCCCAGTGGGTCAGAAGTTTACATACACTCAATTAGTATTTGGGAGCATTGCCTTTAAACTGTTTAACTTGGGTGAAACATTTCAGATAGCCTTCCAACAAGCTTCCCACAATAAGTTGGGTGAATTTTGGCCCATTCCTCCTGACAGAGCTGGTGTAACTGAGTCAGGTTTGTAGGCCTCCTTGCCCGCACACGCTTTTTCAGTTCTGCCCACAGATTTTCTATAGGATTGAGGTCAGGGCTTTGTGATGGCCACTCCAATACCTTGACTTTGTTGTCCTTAAGCCATTTTGCCACAACATTGGAAGTATGCTTGGGGTCATTGTCCATTTGGAAGACCCATTTGCGACCAAGCTTTAACTTCCTGACTGATGTCTTGAGATGTTGCTTCAATATATCCACATAATTTCCCTGCCTCATGATGTCACCTATTTTGTGAAGTGTACCAGTCCCTCCTGCAGCAAAGCACCCACACAACATGATCCTACCACCCCCGTGCTTCACGGTTGGGATGGTGTTCTTCGGCTTGCAAGCCTCCCCCTTATTCCTCCAAACATAAAAATGGTCATTATGGCCAAACAGTTCTATTTTTGTTTCAGCAGACCAGAGGACATTTCTCCAAAAAGTACTATCTTTGTCCCCATGTGCAGTTGCAAACCCTAGACTGGCTTTTTTATGGAGGTTTTGGAGCAGTGGCTTCTTCTTGTTAAGCGACCTTTCAGGTTATGTCTATAGGACTCGTTTTACTGTGGATATAGATACTTTTGTACCGGTTTCCTCCAGCATCTTCACAAGGTCCTTTGCTGTTGTTCTGGGATTGATTTGCACTTTTCGCACCAAAGTACGTTAATCTCTAGGAGACAGAACGCTTCTCCTTCCTGAGCGGTATGACGGCTGCACGGTCCCATGGTGTTTATACTTGCGTACTATTGTTTGTACAGATGAACGTGGTACCTTCAGGTGTTTGGAAATTGCTCCCAAGGATAAACCAGACTTGTGGAGGTCTACAATTTCTTTTCTGAGGTCTTGACTGATTTCTTTTGATTTTCCCATGATGTCAAGCAAAGAGGCACTGAGTTTGAAGGTAGGCCTTGAAATACATCCACAGGTACACCTCTATTTGACTCAAATGATGTCAATTAGCCTATCAGAAGCTTCTAAAGCCATGATATAATTTTCTGGAATGTTAAAAGCTGTTTAAAGGCACAGTCTACTTAGTGTATATAAACTTCTGACTGACTGGAATTGTGATACAGTGAATTATAAGTGAAATAATCTGTCTGTAAACAATTGTTGGACAAATTACTTGTGTCATGCACAAAGTAGATGTCCTAACTGACATGCCAAAACTATAGTTTGTTAACAAGACATTTGTGGAGTGGTTGAAAAGATTGTTTTATTGACTCCAACCTAAGTGTATGTAAACTTCCGACTTCAACTGTATGTCTGGATTTGATTAGAGCTTTGATCGGCATGAAAATTCAAGCCTGAAGCAACCTGAGCCTGATGAGCCATACATTAAAGACATTTTATGAGCCTAAGCCCAAAAAAGCACAGATAATTGTGTCGTTGTCCAATACATAGCCGCACATTACGCTGGCCACGCACCACTTTTAGAGATCCTATAAAAGAGAGAGCTACTTCCATGGTACCTATGACCTGCACCATCTGTTGAGTTTGTTCTGTGTCCACTGTCCACATTAATTACTGCTCATTACATTAGTATTGTAGCCCGCTGTGTAGCGCAGTAAGGATAACTACCAGGGTGGAATGTTCTACCCTTCTTTTCATACCTGGACAGAAACACCCTGTCTGCCAGTCAGTCAGAAAAGGACAGACACTAGTGTTAAAGACATGCTCCGTAACTTTGGCGACTAGTAAGTCTTTTTTTTAACCTCCGGCAAGCAGAGCATAACTCAGTCAGTCTGTCAATCACTTGTCTTCTCAGAGGAAAATAAGAAGGAGAGAGATGATGATGATGATGAGGGTGGTTGGAGGTTGCGGATGAGGGGAGGAGGGGATGTTGTTGGGTTGGGGGGCCTCTGACCCCCCTGTCGCAACCAACTGGTCTGCAGGCAGCAGGAAGGAAGCCTTGCTGTGACATCCTGCTGTGCCTCGGTCACCAGGCCTATTATAGTCCCTCTCTGTCACAATCCCTAGGCTGGGAAAACAGGGCTAACGGTCTCCGCACTGGTTTCATCACGTCCCCCTGTTCCCTGCTTTTAGAGACCAGGCCAGGGACTGACATGGGTAGGGGCCCTAGGGGCTAGGACTGGGGGCCTCTCTCCTTATGAGTCTCTGAGAGTGTGTCATTATTGTGGTAGGATGCTGACCTGACCACTTCATGTTGTTTTATTAAAAACTCAAGAAAAAAGAATTAGAATTAGATTCAGGTGGACATGTCCTATATCTTCAGTTACCAGATATCACAAAACTAAAGCACTACAGAGTCTTTGTTTGGATTCAACCATACAGTTTGCCACTGTCCTTCATTTGTGATTATAATATGGGTGGTTCGAGCCCTGAATGCTGATTGGCTGACAGCCATAGTATATCAGACCGTATACCACGGGTTTGACAAAACATGTATTTTTACTGCTCTAATTACGTTGGTGCCCAGTTTACAATAGCAATAAGGCACCTCGGGGGTTTGTGATGTATGGCCAATATACCACGGCTAAGGGCTGTGTTCAGGCACTCTGCGATACGTTATGCGTAAGAACAGCCCTTAGCCATGGTATATTGGCTATATACCACACCTCCTCGGGGCTTATTGCATAAATATACACTGAGTATACCAAACACCCCTCCCCTCCCTCATTGCAGTTCTTGACACAAACCGGTGCACCTGGAACCTACAACCATGCCTGTTTCAAAGGCGCTTAAATATTTTGTATTGCCTATTCACTCTCTGAATGGCACACATACACAATCCATGTCTCAAGGCTTAAGAACTTTTCTTTAGCCTGTCTCCGCCCCTTCATCTACACTGATTGAAACAGATTTAATAAGGGATCATAGCTTTCACCTGGATTCACCTGGTCAGTCTGTCATGGAAAGAGCAGGTGTTCGTAATGTTTTGTCTACTCAGTGTAAGATCCTAATTCTTTTTGTTTTCATTTGGAGTTCAGCCTCTCAAAACACAAAACAATCACCACATAATACATTTCTGCACATCTAACAAGATAGCCGGAAACCTCTGGACCAGAAATAATTAGAAAAGTGCTGAGGAGACATCTTTCAGCAAGAGTTTGACTCCAAGTGAGAAGGAGGGAACGCGCAATCCATCTATTTTAGCCCCTGGCTGTTGAGTTGGTTGGGTAACCAAGCAGCCTTTGCTGTTATAGGACAATGCTCCCCACCATATGACTCTCCTATTGTGCAACGCTTCACTACTATTTCCCAATAGTGTTTGGAGTGGTAGCCATACACCAACAGCAAAAAACAGATCAAGTCACAGTATAGGGTAGATGGAAGGAGAATGTTAGTTGGGGTATATGCTCTATTGATCTACATGAACAGATGATCTCTAAAGATGGAATGATAGTGGATGTAAAGTCTGTGAGGGGAAGCAGTATAGGAGTCCCCTATACTCTCATTACCTCGCAGTCCTACAAAGGTGCATGAATTGACAAACCAGCGGGTTGTGTGAGAGATATTATGACTTTCTTGGATGACAATGGAAGTTGAATAGAAAATACTTCTATGTTCTCCTGGTTGTGTCCAGTGGAGAGTGCTACTAAACAAGACAACTGTATAGGACAGATCACTTCCACCACCATCTCCAGAGTAAGCTACCCATCCCTTCCCCCTCCATAACATCCTTATGCGTCTTTTCCCACTAGCACTGATAACCACTTTGTTCAGGGAAAATGTACTTGCTACAATTGTGATGTGTTGTTGTCTCACCTACAGTAGCTATCTTAAGATGAATGCACTAATGTAAGTCACTCTGGATAAGACCGTCTGCTAAATTACTAGACTGTGCCCTGGGACTTCCCAGCGGTGTGATGATTGGACACAGATACTTGGGTATAAGACAGGTCAGGTATCTATCTGGACATCATGACTAAGATGAAACGGATTGAAGGAACTTGTGCTGTGCAGAGATGGGCTCCAGATGACTTTTACACCTTAGTTTCACTTCTTCCTGTTCTTTCTCATATCCCATAAAATGTGACCTGAATCGATTTATATAGTTATAGATCTGGTCTCACCTAGGGCTGTGGCGGTCATGACATTTTGTCAGCTGGTGATTGTCAAGCAAATAACTGCCAGTTTCACGGTAATTGACCATTAATTAACATAAACACATTTAGCTTCTCCTGGCTTCCACACATTTCCACTGATGCAGATCTTTGGAACATCTACATTTTATAAAGTCTAATATATCCATGTAAGAGCCTACATCATCACAGTAAATCCGTGATTTATTTTAGACAGGTCTAAAGAAACATGATATGAAGAAAATGTAGTCTTTCAGAAGAACAGAATAGCATACTCTTTGTTGTCCTTGTGTTGTCCTTGTGTTAGGCCCTGATCTGGCTATGCCATATGTCTGTGGAACTGTACACTAGTTCATTAAGCAGACAAGATTTGCTTAGAATTCTGTGACATTATTTGACATGATTGTATAGAATGAAGAATACAATTGAACATAGCTGAGTAAAATAGAAAGGATATTTTCTCCAAACATTTTAAAGGAGTGTGCATATGCAGCTATTCTGTGTTGAGCGCTTAACAAAGAAACAGCTACTCCTAAATACATAATTTCAAGTTATTTATGCATCTTTGGTTGCGATACAAACATCGGGCTATATCTTCTGATTTTTAATACAATAAGGCTGCATGATGCGACTCTAATGGTGCGACTCTAATGATGTTTTGAAAAAAGTTGCATGAAAGGCATGAGCCCTGCTTTGTTTTTTGCTGTACACACTTTGACAAGCTCTTGATAATGCCTCGAATTTTCCGGTGGCATCCCTTTTGTGTGGCTGTAATGTCACGTAAAAAGAAATCTATGTCTTTTGCGGCCAGTGGCCATTGTGCTCTTGGGCTGAATATAATTATTATAATTCCCTTCTCCCAGTTGCACGCTCTGATGCACCTCTTATTCACATGGCTCTCCATCACGTGACGGGTCTTTCTCACAGGCTACAAGTAAATACAGACACATTGGGGAGGCAACTGCGTGCGTCCTTATCCAATTCCGAGGAAGAACTGTCCACATTTACTTTTCGTCAGCCAACAAGATGAGTAGTCCTAACAAACAGCAAAAGCACTAGCCTATGTCAATCTACTATCCCCCATAGTACAAAAGTCGACATATTCTGTGTGAGAAATAAATATTCCAAACATAGTGTAGGACAGTTGTGGGATGCGATAGATTCCAAATGAATCCAACCACTAGCATCAAAACAACTTTTTTAAGCAATGAGCCTGAAGCAACAGATCAGAACGTTTAGCTTAAATTGTTGATCAACTATTAGGATTTTTCCTCACATTATAAGCGCAGCAATGTGCACACCGTAGTAAGCTATAAGCACAAATCTTCCATTAGCAGGAAAACAGAATTCTAAAAAGTGACCGCAAATGCAATTACGAATGTAATGCTTTTATTATAAATGTGCATTTTTATGGTGAAAATGATCTTCCCCATACTTGAAACTCACATGCTTCACATGTATGCCAGTTAGGCTCCACACCCGTTGTAAAACTGATTATTGTGCTCCATTTTAAGAAGTTATTTGGCCACTTTAATTGTGATACAAACGTTTTCAAAACATATAGTCCTATGGGCTAGGCTACATATGAGGTGTGCAGCTATGTGTCACGCCCCGACCTTAGTTCCTTTGTTATGTCTCTATTTTGGTTTGGTCTGGGCGTGAGTTGGGGTGGGCATTCTATGTTTTTGTTCTATGTTTTATATTTCTATGTGTTTGGCCGAGTGTGGTTTTCAATCAGAGGCAGCTATCTATCGTTGTCTCTGATTGAGAACCATACTTAGGTAGCCACATCCCACCTGTGTTTTGTGGGTAGTTGTTTTCTGTTTTGTGTGTCTGCACCAGCCAGAACTGTTTCGGTCGTTAGCTTTGTTATTTTTGTTATTTCAGTGTTCATTTAATAAATATGGACACGTACCACGCTGCAACTTGGTCCTCTCCTTCCAACAGCCATTACACTATGATGTGAAAAGTCTCCCAAAAAAAGTATTGCGCTGTTTCTTGCCTTAAGCTGGGCATCAAGTGATAATATATAATTCACAAGTGATAGGCTAATATTGTCACCCATCAGACTATTCTTGATTTAATCTTCTCTTTACATATACTAAATAATATACACTGCTCAAAAAATAAAGGGAACACTTAAACAACACAATGTAACTCCAAGTCAATCACACTTCTGTGAAATCAAACTGTCCACTTAGGAAGCAACACTGATTGACAATAAATTTCACATGCTGTTGTGCAAATGGAATAGACAAAAGGTGGAAATTATAGGCAATTAGCAAGACACCCCCAAAAAAGGAGTGATTCTGCAGGTGGTGACCACAGACCCCTTCTCAGTTCCTATGCTTCCTGGCTGATGATTTGGTCACTTTTGAATGCTGGCGGTGCTCTCACTCTAGTGGTAGCATGAGACGGAGTCTACAACCCACACAAGTGGCTCAGGTAGTGCAGTTCATCCAGGATGGCACATCAATGCGAGCTGTGGCAAAAAGGTTTGCTGTGTCTGTCAGCGTAGTGTCCAGAGCATGGAGGCGCTACCAGGAGACAGGCCAGTGCATCAGGAGACGTGGAGGAGGCCGTAGGAGGGCAACAACCCAGCAGCAGGACCGCTACCTCCGCCTTTGTGCAAGGAGGTGCACTGCCAGCGCCCTGCAAAATGACCTCCAGCAGGCCACAAATGTGCATGTGTCAGCATATGGTCTCACAAGGGGTCTGAGGATCTCATCTCGGTACCTAATGGCAGTCAGGCTACCTCTGGCGAGCACATGGAGGGCTGTGCGGCCCCGCAAAGAAATGCCACCCCACACCATGACTGACCCATCGCCAAACCGGTCATGCTGGAGGATGTTGCAGGCAGCAGAACGTTCTCCACGGCGTCTCCAGACTCTGTCACGTCTGTCACATGTGCTCATGTGCTCAGTGTGAACCTGCTTTCATCTGTGAAGAGCACAGGGCGCCAGTGGCGAATTTGCCAATCTTGGTGTTCTCTGGCAAATGCCAAACGTCCTGCACGGTGTTGGGCTGTAAGCACAACCCCCACCTGTGGACGTCGGGCCCTCATACCACCCTCATGGAGTCTGTTTCTGACCGTTTGAGCAGACACATGCACATTTGTGGCCTGCTGGAGGTCATTTTGCAGGGCTCTGGCAGTGCACCTCCTTGCTCAAAGGCGGAGGTAGCGGTCCTGCTGCTGGGTTGTTGCCCTCCTACGGCCTCCTCCATGTCTCCTGATATACTGGCCTGTCTCCTGGTAGCGCCTCCATGCTCTGGACACTACGCTGACAGACACAGCAAACCTTCTTGCCACAGCTCGCATTGATGTGCCATCCTGGATGAACTGCACTACCTGAGCCACTTGTGTGGGTTGTAGACTCCGTCTCATGCTACCACTAGAGTGAGAGCACCTCCAGCATTCAAAAGTGACCAAAACATCAGCCAGGAAGCATAGGAACTGAGAAGTGGTCTGTGGTCACCACCTGCAGAATCACTCCTTTTTTGGGGGTGTCTTGCTAATTGCCTATAATTTCCACCTTTTGTCTATTCCATTTGCACAACAGCATGTGAAATTTATTGTCAATCAGTGTTGCTTCCTAAGTGGACAGTTTGATTTCACAGAAGTGTGATTGACTTGGAGTTACATTGTGTTGTTTAAGTGTTCCCTTTATTTTTTTGAGCAGTGTATATGTGAAATTTTGATTTATCATGTACCTGTCTCAAAACCGGGGCCGGGAAAAAATACATGGAATCTATGCACTTAAATAGAGAGTGGAGAACGCTATTCTCGTGGTTCATTTTCATGCCAGCCAGGTAGGCTATACTCCTGTTGTAAAGAGAAGCAATGTGCTTAGTATTAGGGAAGTTGAAAAATAAATATAGTAGGCCTAGCCTATAGAAAGCTGATGTGATCCTCCTATTTTTAATAGAGGCCATCACTCTGTTTTCTCATGCAATTGCATAGAAATGTTGCGCAACATGAGCTCATGGGCTCTCATTCAGTGTTTGATTTAGATTTTCAATAACATTTGCATTGATGTCAGAGTGATTAGAGGGACAATGCTAAGTACCAGGCAGTTGGCAAGTTAGGTAGGCTACTAATGACCATCAGCAGCATCAGAGCTTGGAGAAGCCTAATTACCGTGTCTAAATGGTCACGTGGAATTTGATTGCCATCATGACTCGTGACCGCCAGTGTGGCAGTAATATGGTCATCTTAACAGCCCTAGTCTCACCTATGACAAGACAATCCACATCCTGTTATGATCAGTGATACACTTTTTACACTACACTGTTTATTCTGTACTTGTACTTATAAGGCCATGTGTTTTTGTCTTTGCAGGTCACAGCATTTCAAAGAGAGCATCAGGTTCATCCACGAATGTCGTCTAAATGGAGGGGCCTGTCTGGTGCACTGGTACGTACACCACCTAACCATAAACCACTAACTTTCTGTTGACCGTACCTGACCCCTCATGACTATGCTCTGTCCCATAATGCAGCCTGGCCGGTGTGTCCCGTAGTACTACCATGGTGGTGGCCTACCTGATGACCGTCACCACCTACAGCTGGGAGGATTGTCTGTCGGCTGTCAAGGCCGTGCGTTCCTTCGTAGGCCCGAACTATGGCTTCCAACAGCAACTACAGGAGTACCAGATGAACCAAGTCACAGAGGTAGTTACACACACATTGAAACACACACACCCTGTATATCAAATCAAACTTTATTTGCCACATGCGCCGAATACAACAAGTATAGACTTTACCGTGAAATGCTTACTTACAAGCCCTTAACCAACAGTGCAGTTCAAGAAGAAGAACATAGTTACCAAGTAGGTTAACATAAAAAGTAATAATAAATAGTAACACAATAAGAATAACAGTAAGGAGGCTATATACAAGGGGCACCGGTACCGAGTCAGTGTGCAGGGGGTACAGGCTAGTTGAGGTAATTTGTACATGTAGGTGCGGGCGAAGTGACTATGCATAGGTAACAAACAAACAGCGAGTAGCAGCAGTGTACAAGGGGGGGATGTCAATGTAAATTGTCCGGTGGCGATTTTTATAAATTGTTCAGCAGTCTAATGGCTTCAGGGTAGAAGTTGTTGAGGAGCCTTTTGGTCCTAGACTTGGTGCTCCGGTACCGGTTGCCATGCGGTAGCAGAGAAAACAGTCTATAACTTGGATGACTGGAGTCTCTGACAATTTTATGGTCTTTCCTCTGACCCGCCTATTATATAGGTCCTGGATGGCAGGAAGCTTGGCCCCAGTGATGTACTTGGCCGTTTCCACTACCCTCTGTAGCGCCTTACGATCAGTTGCCTTGCCATACCAGGCGGTGATGCAACTGGTCAGGATGCTCTCAATGGTGCAGCTGTAGAAACCTTTGAGGATCTGGGGGCCCATGCCAAATCTTTTCAGTCTTCTGAGGGGGAAAAGGTTTTGTCGTGCCCTCGTCATGACTGTCTTGGTATGTTTGGACCATGATAGTTCGTTGGTGATGTGGAAACCAAGGATCTTGAAACTCTAGACCCCCTCCACTACAGCCCCGTCAATGTTAATGGGGGCCTGTTCGGCCTGCATTTTACTGTAGGCCACGATCAGCTCCTTTGTCTTGCTCACATCAAGGGAGAGGTTGTAGTTCTCTGACCTCCTCCCTATAGGCCGTCTCATCGTTGTCGGTGATCAGGCCTACCACTGTTGTGTTGTCAGCAAACTTAATGATGGTGTTGGAGTCGTGTTTGGCCATGCAGTCGTGGGTGAACAGGGAATACAAGGAGGGGACTAAGTACACACCCCTGAGGGGCCCCACTGTTGAGGATCAGCGTGGCAGGCGTATTGTTGCCTACTTTTACCACCTGGGGGCGGCCCTTAATGCTCCAGGGGCGCTGTACAATGGTGACCCTGGCCGTGACCCCACTCCCTGCAGGTGTCTCACGGGGAGTTGGGATATGCAACAAATAACAGGACAAATATAAGCAACCCCCAAATTATTGTTATTATTCTACAGCTTCCCGCAATTCAATGTGGGCAGAAAAACACCCTGTAACACAGCTCAAGCGTAATATTTAGACTTGAATAGTTCAGACCTATCAACGGTAAACAATTACAGTGAGTAAGAAGAATTCCAGTTAAGTCCCACCATTTCTCTAACACCCACTCGGAAGCCAAACTGTTAGCTTACTCCCACTCATAGTACAGAGTCACAGGAATGTGTCATCATTCAGCTGCTATCAGTTAATGATGCAGCTGTTTTCTACAAGGCCACTCCTGCCCTGTCAGGTTCATACTTTTGGTTTACTTTCACTTCTGTAGATGGAGGTGGGTCTCTGACAGTAAACCTGGAGCCCATCCTTCCTGGTTGCCTGTCTCAACTTTATATGACCTACCATGGATCTTCCTAAACTCATCATACTGCTCATTAGCAATCTGGGAGATGATCTCTGTGATGGCTGATGGCTTTCTCTGGACTTGCTGTTATGACCGAGGTGGGTTATGAACCCTCAATGTATTTAGGCAAACAGAAGACAACTAGATTGTGTGTAAACTGTTACTATGTGACTTTCATCTGGGCCACCAGAAATACATAAGTTATTTAATTAGAAGTGCCACCATCATGCATATGAACCGTGACTTCACCCTCCTTCACTCTCATGTCACTAGACCTACACTAAAGTGTTTGCTGGTTTCAAAGTGAGTATCTGTGTTGTCAGTTTATTTATACCCATCTGCATGTTATTCACACAAGATGTAGTGGGGTGAGAAAATGGCTTTCCTGTTCTGGGGCAGCTATTTCCACACATATCAGACTTCAAACCTGTGACATGCACACGCACACACACACACACACACACGCACGTTTCTAGACCATGCTGCAAAGAGAGCTGTGTATGGAGGTTGCTGAGAAGGGCTTTGTCTCTGGAACTGGTGTGTTTGTAGCATACAGAAGGGGAACTGGAGGGGCTTGCTGAAATTGCATTAGCCTGGTAATAACCATCACGTGACTGTAATTACTGTCAGAGGCTTGCAACATGTCTTCACTGAAGAAAAAAACATTTGTTATTTTCTTATTGTTTGGTTGAGTTGACAGTGATTTTGAGGATCAAAGGGGAAATGGGATTCCTTTCTTCATGCTTTTCCCACGACTGTGTCTTAGAGAGAATTTGCTCTTGTCATCCCAATAGTTTTATCTATAGTGTTATACTGTATATAGAGGTGATCAATTGTATATTTTTTTTATTTCACAACACTTTGCCTAAAACGCTGATACAACCAAGGCATGTCTGTTGTTAAAAATGATTATAAATGCATTATTACGTGGGTGTTTTGTTGTGCATAAGGTAAGGTTCAGTAAGTGTGATAGTGTCTTAGGGGTTGTGTCCAGGTCACTGTTCCTTAGTTTGGACTTTGACTTACTTTGAATGGATTCAAAGCAAAGAGATGTTTTCAAGCAAACAAAACTGAAATTGACATAATTTGTTCCAATTTTGAGTAATCTTTTTCTCATGAATAATTGATCTGGAAGTGAAAACTGGTAAAGGAATGGTGGAGAGTCTGACTCAAAGCTGGGTTTGGGACTCAAGTCTCCCGCCTGTCCTTATCGTGTGTAGTCTAACTGTTCATTGTACCTTCCTTGGTGCATATTTTTGTAACACAGTCCATTTTCTTGTAGAGAGGTTTGAGTATGTTGTATGGCTGGTTATGGATGGTGGTAATGGGAGTCGCTGTGACACCTGACGGTTGTGTGGGAGGAAACATACTTCACAGTGACACACCTGATGTCACGACTTCCACCAAAGGTGGCTCCTCTTCCTGTTCGGGTGGTGCTCGGCGGTCGTCGTCGCCGGCCTACTAGCTGCCACCGATCCATTTTTCCTTTTCGTTTGTGTCTGTCTGTATTGTTTACACCTGTGTCTGATTAGTTGATTTGGGTGGGTATATTTACCTCCGCTGCCTGCTAGTCTTTGTGCAGAATTGTTTTCTGTGGTGACGTTAGTTAGGGGTGCGTGTCTGCACCACGGGGTTTCTTTTCTCACGGCAGTTGTGCCGTTAGGTAGTGAGTTTAGTAGCAGATGTTTCTCCTCCGTGTGTATGCGCTTTATTTCCCTGTGTGTGTGGCAACCTCGTTTGGGCGTGTTTCAGTCCCATGTTGTAGTTGTGTTGGGAATGCTCATTAAACTATTTTGCCACTGGGAATTCCTTGCTCTCCTCCTCCTGATTCCTGCACCTCCCTCCGTTAGGAGGCACGTGACACCTGAACACAACTCTTCTCTTTTACCAGACATGGGAACTGTCTTGGTTCATCTGGAAATCCTGAATTTATGATCGGAAGTCTGTAACACTATTTTGTATATAACATTAAAATTATACTGTATTTCATGATTACTCAACTAATGTAAATAATGTACCACTAGTTTGTTAACCTATACATTACTGTAATACATTTTAGGTAATTTATAAGAAAATTACTAAATAAATACACATTGCATTGATACTAGTAGCTACCCACCACTCCATCCAACACTTGTCTACCAGAAGCCCATGATGTGATGTTCAACACCTGTCTACCAGAAGCCCATGATGTGATGTTCAACACCTGTCTACCAGAAGCCCATGATGTGATGTTCAACACCTGTCTACCAGAAGCCCATGATGTGATGTTCAACACCTGTCTACCAGAAGCCCATGATGTGATGTTCAACACCTGTCTACCAGAAGCACATGATATGATGTTCAACACCTGTCTACCAGAAGCCCATGATGTGATGTTCAACACCTGTCTACCAGAAGCCCATGATGTGATGTCCAACACCTGTCTACCAGAAGCCCATGATGTGATGTCCAACACCTGTCTACCAGAAGCCTGTGATGTCCAACACCTGTCTACCAGAAGCCCATGATGTGATGTCCAACTCCTGTCTACCAGAAGCCTGTGATGTCCAACACCTGTCTACCAGAAGCCTGTGATGTCCAACACCTGTCTACCAGAAGCCCATGATGTGATGTTCAACACCTGTCTACCAGAAGCCCATGATGTGATGTTCAACACCTGTCTACCAGAAGCCCATGATGTGATGTTCAACACCTGTCTACCAGAAGCCCATGATGTGATGTTCAACACCTGTCTACCAGAAGCCCATGATGTGATGTTCAACACCTGTCTACCAGAAGCCCATGATGTGATGTTCAACACCTGTCTACCAGAAGCCCATGATGTGATGTTCAACACCTGTCTACCAGAAGCCCATGATGTGATGTTCAACACCTGTCTACCAGAAGCACATGATGTGATGTTCAACACCTGTCTACCAGAAGCCCATGATGTGATGTTCAACACCTGTCTACCAGAAGCCCATGATGTGATGTTCAACACCTGTCTACCAGAAGCCCATGATGTGATGTTCAACACCTGTCTACCAGAAGCCCATGATGTGATGTCCAACACCTGTCTACCAGAGGCCCATGATGTGATGTCCAACACCTGTCTACCAGAAGCCCATGATGTGATGTCCAACACCTGTCTACCAGAAGCCCATGATGTGATGTCCAACACCTGTCTACCAGAAGCCTGTGATGTCCAACACCTGTCTACCAGAAGCCCATGATGTGATGTCCAACTCCTGTCTACCAGAAGCCTGTGATGTCCAACACCTGTCTACCAGAAGCCTGTGATGTCCAACACCTGTCTACCAGAAGCCCATGATGTGATGTTCAACACCTGTCTACCAGAGGCCCATGATGTGATGTACAACACCTGTCTACCAGAAGCCCGTGATGTTCAACACCTGTCTACCAGAAGCCCATGATGTGATGTCCAACACCTGTCTACCAGAAGCCCATGATGTGATGTTCAACACCTGTCTACCAGAAGCCCATGATGTGATGTCTAACACCTGTCTACCAGAAGCCCATGATGTGATGTCCAACACCTGTCTACCAGAAGCCCATGATGTGATGTCCAACACCTGTCTACCAGAAGCCCATGATGTGATGTCCAACACCTGTCTACCAGAAGCCTGTGATGTCCAACACCTGTCTACCAGAAGCCCATGATGTGATGTTCAACACCTGTCTACCAGAAGCCCGTGATGTGATGTTCAACACCTGTCTACCAGAAGCCCGTGATGTTCAACACCTGTCTACCAGAAGCCCGTGATGTTCAACACCTGTCTACCAGAAGCCTGTGATGTTCAACACCTGTCTACCAGAAGCCCATGATGTGATGTTCCGTTGTTTTAAATGTCAGCCATGTCTTCCCACAGCACAGCTGAGAACTACACGGATCAATCCCACTGTGCTGTGTGGAAGTCTGACCCAAAAGAGCATAAACTGCACTATACTCGGCTGGTCTTACAAGGACATCCATGGTTGATGTGTTCGGTGAGGGGTAGCAATGTTCATGTCAGAACAATAATATGTCCAACTGTGTGGTTGTTTTGATTTCTCACTGCATTTCCAAAATGTTCATAAATGATGTCTATAGATCCAGCGGTGTGGAACACATCAAAGGAATGGGACAACTGAAGCGAAAAGAATGTTTAGGTTCATTAGGCTCATACTAGTGTGAACATTTTATTTGTCTCTTTATAATCTACAGTTCCCTCTTTGTATTCATATTGCGTTACTGAAATGGAACATAATTCCATATATTACTTTCAGAGACACTTTCAGTTCGTCCTATTTCGCAATATATATGGTGTTACACAACAAATTATTAGTTGTTTATTTCCTGGATTCCCTCCAGAAACCGCAGATCTGGATGGTCTGTTGGACTTGTTGACCTAAATGGTTAGAGCTTTACTGGAAGGGCAAGATGGAGCATGTCCCACAGGCTGTGGTTCCACTGTGGTAAAAGGAGGGCTGGGTAATGTTCAATTAACGTATGGTGTGTCACACTTACAGAATCACCAGGACTGACATAGAAATAGAACACATATGAATAGAAGGAATAAAAAACAATATCGGTCAAATACAATTTCTTGTGTATTTTGTATTTATTATGGATCCCCATTAGCTACTGCCAAGGCAGCTAATGAAGTTGGCGCCGGAGGGTAGGGCTGCCGTCTTATCGGCTCTTAAACAACCATGCTATTTTATTTTTTGCGTTGTTCGTAACTTGTTTTGTACAAAATGCTGCTGCTACCTTCTCTTATGACCGAATAGAGCTTCTGGACATCAAAACTGGGATTACTCACCTAAAATTGGACGAGCAGTTTTTCTTCAGTGAGTCGGACCCGAGGGATATACTACGGACACCCGACCAGGCCCAGATCCCCGTGATTCGCTGGAAAAGGAAACGTAGGTTTCGCGGAAAGAGATCAGGATGCCTTGTGCGGATCAGGCGACGAGTGGCTAATCTGCCCTTGCCTTCCATTCTGCTAGCTAACGTTAAATCGCTGGAAAATACATGGGATGAACTGAAAGCACGTATATCCTACCAACAGGACATTAAAAACTGTAATATCTTATGTTTCACAGGGTCGTGGCTGAACGACGACATTAAGAACATACTGCTGGCGGGTTATACACTCTATTGGCAGGACAGAACCCCAGCCTCTGGTAAGACATGTGCGGGGGCCTGTGCATATTTGTAAACAATAGCTGGTGCATGATATCTAAGGAAGTCTCAGGGTTTTGCTCGCCTGAGGTAGAGTATCCCATGATAAGCTGTAGACCACACTATCTACCTAGAGAGTTTTCATCTGTATTTTTCGTAGCTATCTACAGACCGAGGCTGGCACTAAAACCGCACTCAATTAGCTGTATTCCGCCAAAAAGCAAATAGGAAAACGCTCATCCAGAGATTGCGCTTCTAGTGGCCGGGGACGTTAATGCAGGGAAACTGAAATCAGTTTTACCTAATTTCTATCCGGATGTTAAATGTGCAACCAGAGGGGAAAAAAATCGAGACCACCTTTACTCCACACACAGAGACGCGTACCAAGCTCTCCCTCACTCTCCATTTGGCAAATCTGACCATAACTCTATCCTCCTGATCCCTGCTTATAAGCAAAAATTAAAGCAGGAAGCACCAGTGACTCGGTCTATAAAAAAGTGGTCAGATGAAGCAGATGCTAAACTACAGGACTGTTTTGCTAGCACAGACTGGAATATGTTCCGTGATTCTTCCGATGGCATTGAGGAGTACACCACATCAGTCACTGGCTTTATCAATAAGTGCATTGAGGACATCGTCACGACAAAAGTGCAAGACACTTACCTGAACTGAAACCTGGAGATCATGTACGACTCCGAGACATCACTATAGGAACCTGGATACAGCAAGGGTGTGTGCAGAGAGAAGTTGCACCGCGATCCTATGAGATCCAAACAGAGCATGGATCACAACTGAGACGAAACAGGGTGGCTCTAAGGCTGCAGCCATTCACTCAAGGGACTGAGGATCATCAGGAGGATACTGCTGAAGCGTCAAATGCCTTTAGAAATGGACAATTCAGTCAGAACACCCTGACTGACAATGAACGCTGTCCAACTGTTTCAGGAAGCACTTCAGCAGAACGACCAAAAAGGACTGTCAGAGCCCCTGAAAGGCTTATTGAGAATTGCTAAAAAAAAAATACAAAAAAGGGGCACCTGGACTGAATGTTTTGTTTATGTGAAAAGAAATAGAGCCACAATAGAGTATTGTTGGACAGCACTAAGCTAAGGACCCTGGGACTAAACGCCTCCCTCTGCAATTGGATCTTGGACTTCCTGACGGGCCGCCCCCAGGTGGTAAGGGTAGGTAACAACACATCCGCCACGCTGATCCTCAACATGGTGAACTCTCAGGGGTACATGCTCAGTCCCCTCCTGTACTCCCTGTTCACTCATGACTGCACGGCCAGGCACGACTCCAACACCATCATTAAGTTTGCCGATGACACAACAGTGGTAGGCCTGATCACTGACAACGATGAGACAGCCTATAGGGAGGAGGTCAGAGACCTGACCGTGTGGTGCAAGGACAACAACCATTCCATCAACGTGATCAAGACAAAGAAGATGATTGTGGACTACAGGACCAAGCACGCCCCCATTCTCACCGACGGGGTTGTAGTGGAGCAGGTTGAGAGTTCCTTGGCATCCACATCAACAACAAACTAACATGGTCCAAGCACACCAAGACAGTCGTGAAGAGGGCACGACAAAACCTATTCCCCCTCAGGAGACTGAAAAGATTTGACATGGGTCCTCAGATCCTCAAAAGGTTTGACAGCTGCACCATCGAGAGCATCCTGACGGGTTGCATCACTGCCTGGTATGGCAACTGCTCGGCCTCCGACCACAAGGCACTACAGAGGGTAGTGTGTATGGACCAGTACATCACTGGGGCCAAGCTTCCTGCCATCCAGTACCTAGGCGTTACGGAAGAGCTGGGCTTTACGGAAGAGTGGCCATTGCTTAAAGAAAAAATAAGCAAACACATTTGGTGTTCGCCAAAAGGCATGTGGGAGACTCCCCAAACATATGGAAGAAGGTACTCTGGTCAGATGAGACTAAAATTGAGTTTTTTGGTCATCAAGGAAAACCCAAAATCGCACATCCCCCCGAGAGAACCATCCCCACAGTGAAGCACGGTGGTGGCAGCATCATGTTGTGGGGATGTTTTTCATCGGCAGGGACTGGTCAGAATTGAAGGAATGATGGATGGTGCTAAATACAGGGAAATTCTTGAGGGAAACCGGTTTGTCTTCCAGAGATTTGAGACTGGGACGGAGGTTCACCTTCCAGCAGAACAATGACTCTAAGCATACTGCTAAAGCAACACTTGAGTAGTTTAAGGGGAAACATTTAAATGTCTTGTAATGGCCTATGTAACTGATAGTAAAGATGGCGCCGACCGAGATGGCCGCCTCGCTTCGCGTTCCTTGGAAAATATGCAGTATTTTGTTTTTTTATGTGTTATTTCTTACATCGGTACCCCAGGTAATCTTAGGTTTCATTACATACAGTCGGGAGGAACTACTGAATATACGATTAACGTCAACTCACCATCGTTATAACCAGGAATATGACTTTCCCGAAACGGATCCAGTGTTTTGCCTTCCACCCAATACAATGGATCTGATCCCAGCCGGGGACCCTATGCGACGCCGTAAAAGGGGCAAACGTAGCGGTCTCTTGGTCAGGCTTCGGAGACGGGCACATCGCGCTCCACTCCCTAGCATACTACTCGCCAATGTCCAGTCTCTTGACAATAAGGTTGATGAAATCCGAGCACGGGTAGCATTCCAGAGAGACATCAGGGATTGCAACGTGCTCTGCTTCACGGAAACATGGCTAACTCAAGAGACGCTAACGGAGTCGGTGCAGCCAGCTGGTTTCTTCATGCATCGCGCCGACAGAAACAAACATCTTTCTGGTAAGAAGAGGGGCGGGGGGGTATGCCTTATGATTAACGAGACGTGGTGTGATCATCATAACAACACACAGGAACTCAAGTCATTCTGTTCACCTGATCTAGAACTCCTCACAATCAAATGTCGACCGCATTATCTACCAAGGGAATTCTCTTCGATCATAATCACAGCCGTATATATTCCCCCCCAAGCAGACACATCGATGGCCCTGAACGAACTTTATCTGACTCTTTGTAAACTGGAAACCACACACCCTGAGGCTGCATTCATCGTAGCTGGGGATTTTAACAAGGCTAATCTAAAAACAAAACTCCCTAAATTCTATCAGCATATCGATTGTGCTACCAGGGCTGGAAAAACCCTAGATCATTGTTATACCTTTTTTCCGGAACGCATATAAGGCCCTCCCCCGCCCCCCTTTCGGAAAAGCTGACCACGACTCCATTTTGTTGATTCCAGCCTACAAACAGAAACTAAAACAACAAGCTCCCGCGCTCAGGTCTGTTCAACGCTGGTCCGACCAATCTGATTCCACGCTTCAAGACTGCTTCGATCACGCGGATTGGAATATGTTCCGCATTGCGTCCAACAACAATATTGACGAATATGCTGATTCGGTGAGCGAGTTCATTAGGAAGTGCATTGACGATGTCGTACCCACAGCAACGATTAAAACATTCCCAAACCAGAAATCGTGGATTGACGGCAGCATTCGCGTGAAACTGAAAGCGCGAACCACTGCTTTTAACCAGGGCAAGGTGACCGGAAGCATGACCGAATACAAACAGTGTAGCTATTCTCTCCGCAAGGCAATCAAACAGGCTAAGTCCCAGTACAGAGACAAAATCGAGTCGCAATTCAACAGCTCAGACACAAGAGGTATGTGGCAGGGTCTACAGTCAATCACGGATTACAAAAAGAAAACCAGCCCCGTCGCGGACCAGGATGTCTTGCTCCCAGACAGGCTAAACAACTTTTTTGCCCGCTTTGAGGACAATACAGTGCCACTGACACGGCCCCCTACCAAAACCTGCGGGCTCTCCTTCACTGCAGCCGAGGTGAGTAAAACATTTAAACGTGTTAACCCTCGCAAGGCTGCAGGCCCAGACGGCATTCCCAGCCGCGTCCTCAGAGCATGCGCAGACCAGCTGGCTAGTGTGTTTACGGACATATTCAATCAATCCTTATCCCAGTCTGCTGTTCCCACATGCTTCAAGAGGGCCACCATTGTTCCTGTTCCCAAGAAAGCTAAGGTAACTGAGTTAAACGACTACCGCCCCGTAGCACTCACTTCCGTCATCATGAAGTGCTTTGAGAGACTAGTCAAGGACCATATCACCTCCACCCTACCGGACACCCTAGACCCACTCCAATTTGCTTACCGACCCAATAGGTCCACAGACGACGCAATCGCAACCACACTGCACACTGCCCTAACCCATCTGGACAAGAGGAATACCCATGTGAGAATGCTGTTCATCGATTACAGCTCAGCATTTAACACCATAGTACCCTCCAAACTCGTCATCAAGCTCGAGACCCTGGGTCTCGACCCCGCCCTGTGCAACTGGGTCCTGGACTTCCTGACGGGCCGCCCCCAGGTGGTGAGGGTAGGTAACAACATCTCCACCCCGCTGATCCTCAACACTGGGGCCCCACAAGGGTGCGTTCTGAGCCCTCTCCTGTACTCCCTGTTCACCCACGACTGCGTGGCCATGCACGCCTCCAACTCAATCATCAAGTTTGCGGATGACACTACAGTGGTAGGCTTGATTACCAACAACGACGAGACGGCCTACAGGGAGGAGGTGAGGGCCCTCGGAGTGTGGTGTCAGGAAAATAACCTCACACTCAACGTCAACAAAACAAAGGAGATGATTGTGGACTTCAGGAAACAGCAGAGGGAGCACCCCCCTATCCACATCGACGGGTCAGTAGTGGAGAAGGTGGAAAGTTTTAAGTTCCTCGGTGTACACATCACGGACAAACTGAATTGGTCCACCCACACAGACAGCGTCGTGAAGAAGGCACAGCAGCGCCTCTTCAACCTCAGGAGGCTGAAGAAATTCGGCTTGTCACCAAAAGCACTCACAAACTTCTACAGATGCACAATCGAGAGCATCCTGTCGGGCTGTATCACCGCCTGGTACGGCAACTGCTCCGCCCACAACCGTAAGGCTCTCCAGAGGGTAGGGAGGTCTGCAGAACGCATCACCGGGGGCAAACTACCTGCCCTCCAGGACACCTACACCACCCGATGTCACAGGAAGGCCATAAAGATCATCAAGGACAACAACCACCCAAGCCACTGCCTGTTCACCCCGCTATCATCCAGAAGGCGAGGTCAGTACAGGTGCATCAAAGCAGGGACCGAAAGACTGAAAAACAGCTTCTATCTCAAGGCCATCAGACTGTTAAACGGCCACCACTAACATTTAGCGGCCGCTGCCAACATACTGACTCAACTCCAGCCACTTTAAAAATGGGAATTGATGGAAATTATGTAAAAATGTACCACTAGCCACTTTAAACAATGCCACTTAATATAATGTTTACATACCCTACATTACCCATCTCATATGTATATACTGTACTCTATATCATCTACTGCATCTTGCCATCTTTATGTAATACATGTACCACTAGCCACTTTAAACTATGCCACTTTATGTTTGCATCCCCTACAGTACTCATCTCATATATATATACCGTACTCTATACCATCTACTGCATCTTGCCTATGCCGTTCTGTACCCCCACTCATTCATATATCTTTATGTACATATTCTTTATCCCTTTACACTTGTGTGTGTATAAGGTAGTAGTTGTGGAATTGTTAGGTTAGATTTCTTGTTGGTTATTACTGCATTGTCGGAACTAGAAGCACAAGCATTTCGCTACACTCGCATTAACATCTGCTAACCATGTGTATGTGACTAATAAAATTTGATTTGATTTGATGTGAAATGGCTAGCTAGTTAGCGGGGTGCACGCTAATAGCGTTTCAATCAGTGACGTCACTCGCTGTGAGACCTTGAAGTAGTTGTTCCCCTTGCTCTGCAAGGGCCGTGGCTTTTGTGGAGCGATGGGTAACGATGCTTTGTGGGTGTCAGTTGTTGATGTGTGCAGAGGGTCCCTAGTTTGAGCCCAGGTAGGGGCGAGGAGAGGGACGGAAGCAAAACTGTTATACCTAGTCAAAGCCCAGACCTCAGTCCAATTGAGAATCTGTGGTATGACTTAAAGATGGCTGTACACCAGCTGGAACCCATCCAACTTGAAGGAGCTGGAGCAGTTTTGCCTTGAAGAATGAGCAAAAATCCCAGTGGCTAGATGTGCCAAGCTTATAGAGACATATCCAAAGAGACTTGCAGCTGTAATTGTTGCAAAAGGTGGCTCTACAAAGTATTGACTTTGGGGGGGTGAATAGTTATACACGCTCAAGTTTTCAGTTTTTTGTTTTATTTCTTGTTTGTTTCACAAAAAAAATATTTTGCATCTTCAAAATGGTAGGCATGTTGTGTAAATCAAATTATACAAACCCCCCCAAAATATATATTTTAATTCCAGGTTTTAAGGCAACAAAATAGGAAAAATGCCAAGGGGCCAACATGAAAACTTTCACAAGGCACTGTACTGCTGCTCTTTAATTATTTGTTATTCTTATCTCTTACTTTTTTAGGGATTTTCTTAAAACTGCATTGTTGGTTAATGGCTTGTAAGTAAGCATTTCACTGTAAGGTCTACACCTGTTTTATTCGGCACATGTGACAAATAATATTTGATTTGATTTGATTAACTCATCCTGGCGTCCAGAAAAATTAAGGCAGTTTATACAATTTTAAAAACATTACAATACATTTACTGTGTGCCCTCAGGCCCCTACTCCACCACTACCACGTATATACAGTACAAAATCCATGTACACGTGTGTGTATAGTGCGTATGCTATCGTTTGTGTATGCATGTGTCTGTGCCTATGTTTGTGTTGCGTCACAGTGCCCGCTGTTCCATAAGGTATTTTTTAAATCTGTTTTTAAATCTAATTTTACTGCTTGCATGAGTTACTTGATGTGGAATAGGGTTCCATGTAGTCATGGCTCTATGTAGTACTGTGTGCCTTCCATAGTCTGTTCTGGACTTGGGGACTGTGAAGAGACCGCTTGTGGCATGTCTTGTGGGGTATGCATGGGTGTCCGAGCTGTGCGCCAGTAGAACAGGCAGCTCGAGGCATTCAACATGTCAACACCTCTCATAAATACAAGCAGTGATGAAGTCAATCTCTCCTCCATTTTGAGCCAGGAGAGATTGACATGCATATTATTAATATTATCACTCTGTGTACATCCATGGGCCAGCCGTGCTCCCCTGTTCTGAACCAATTGCAATTTTCCTAAGTTCTTTTTTGTAAAGTGTACTTTTCTACAAGCTTCAATGGAATTGGGTGACATTACTTGCACAGTCACTACAATCAAGGTTGGTCCTAGATCTGTTTTTGCTTGAGAGCCCGTAGCTACTGTGTGAGCAGGAATGTCAGAGGAGGAGTGACGGAAGTGGAGGCAGGTTCCTGGTAAAGCTCTGATTCAGAGCTAGCTTTCTCCACCCCTTCCTCAGCTCTCACTGGTCCCTATGTGGGCCCACTGACCGCTGGGCTAAAGACCTGCGACTTCTGCCAGGGGTTTCCCACCCAACCCCTGCTGCCTCCCCGAGGCCCTCTAACCAGTACTAATCCCTGTGTACCGTTAAACCCAGACACTGGGCCATTATAGAGGACATTGTCTGTGTAAGGATATGATACTTACAGTCCTCATAGAAGGTCACATCTCATCTTGAGATCAGCATGTGTAACTTGAATTTTCACAAGTTACACATGCAATGACATCAATGCATGATTTACGTGCACAGAATTCAAGTTGGGATCAAGCCCAGAAGCAATGTTGTTAAAGCCAGAGTGAGTCTGTTGGGGGCACAGCTGTTGGACCTCTTATGGCTCTCTGAGCTGCCGAGGAAGTCCCTCGTTTTCAGGAATGTCTGCTGTCCGTTTGCCAACCACACACTGATCTAGAGATAAATTGCTTAGATTGTAGCTGCCTCTATCTACATCTATCACCATCTACTGGGAAGGGAAAGAAACCAAGAGAAAGTGTGGTAAACTACACCACAATAGAAAAATAACTTCTCACCCACACACTCTGCTCTGACGCCAGAACACTCTGCTCTGCTGCCAGAACACTCTGCTCTGACGCCAGAACACTCTGCTCTGACGCCAGAACACTCTGCTCTGACGCCAGAACACTCTGCTCTGACGCCAGAACACTCTGCTCTGACGCCAGAACACTCTGCTCTGACGCCAGAACACTCTGCTCTGACGCCAGAACACTCTGCTCTGACGCCAGAACACTCTGCTCTGACTCCAGAACACTCTGCTATGACTCCAGAACACTCTGCTCTGACTCCAGAACACTCTGCTCTGACTCCAGAACACTCTGCTCTGACTCCAGAACACTCTGCTCTGACTCCAGAACACTCTGCTCTGACATCCCACCCTTGGGGGACCATAGAACACTAATTGATCTGAACCACCAAACATGGTCTTTTCTGTCTTTCTCTCCAGTACCGGGCGTGGCTGCGGGCCAGTTTCCGCCACAGTCCCTTCAAGGACCAGGAGCAGGTGGGAGCGCTGCTGAACCAGTACATAGAGCAGCAGCAGCAGGAGAACCAGAGGAGAGGAGGGGACCAGGGCTGGATGAACCAGGCCTCCAGTGTCTACCCTCTACCCTACAATGCCTACAACGGCTCTGGGGGCAACAGATGAGCCAAGTCTCCCTGGTCCCACCAACCTCCAGCTCAGGCCTGCCTGTTGAGTGAGACAATGTCCCAATCCCTAGGCACTTAGATCTGAAAGGATCTGATGGGTGTAAGTAGGGCCAGGGGTTTCTCTTGACCAAGACATTCTCCAGAGCCTAGTCCTCCTAAGCAATATGGGAATAGCTCCACCCCACCTTCTGATAGACTAGGTGGAATTGTCACCTTATTGCCTGTAACTATTTAGTACTTGCAGGTCCCAAGTGCATAGGGGTATTGTCTAACTGACTCTCTCACCACTGCACTACCTCCCATGTCCCTCGCCACTAAACTGACCTTAGTACAGCCTGATCAGGAGCTCTGATGCTCACTGAAGCCTTAGTCCAAACACCTCCACACCTCAACACCTTGACCTTACAGCCACATACTACCATGAGGATTCACCTGTCCTATAACCTCGCCTCAACTCATCTCTAAACCCAACGGGTCAACTTTTAAGGCCAAACAGGTAAAGAAGTGTAGGACTAGCATTTTTTTGTTGTAATCATCTGCCTAAGACATATAACGAGGTCCTGGTTAGGTTACATGATCAGGAAAAAGTCCTACACCTAACATTACATTTTAATAAATTATTATTAATAAGTTTATCAATATGTTATTACTTGGTACCATGATTACATCATGTTAAATGCAGTCCGCTGGTTAGATGGAAGATCTGATTGGTGTTGAAGGTTGAATGGACATATGAATGAACATAAGATGCTCTCCGCCCTAATTCAAGCTGATCCAGCTACTGTATACCTGCATGTGATAAAGCTTTAAATAACAGCAGCTTTGCCATAGAAAATGAATGCTTCGTTCCAGTTAGTAAAATGAAGAATCATTACTGCCCAAAATCATAATATGGGGTCTTCCTAAAATCTACCGTAAATCTTCTTTGGAAATTTGCTTATCAGAGGTTATAAATATTATTTTAGTTTTAGGGAATTTTTAAGATCTTTGTTAAATGTTTAGTGGTACAAATTATGTTGTATCATAGTTTATGTATCTGCTTTATTAATATTAAAATGTACACTTTCATTGTTTGCCAAAAAATATATGCTAATAAATACTATTATGAAGCCAAAGCAGCATATTGAGACAAACAACCTTACAACAATTGTATAAGGCTGGCTACAAACCAAAGTATTATCAAATCATAACAAAACTAATGTGTGTTTGTGTGTGTGTGTGTGTGTATGTGCAGAGATAGAGAGAGCTTGTGCTTGAAAGTGTATGGTACCAGAGCATCAGCTCTTGGACCAACAGGCTCTGCAACAGCTTCTATCCCCATGCCATAATACTGCTAAATAGCCATAAGACTGCTAAATTGTTAATTAATTGTTACCCGGACTATCCACGCTGACCCTATCTTGCACTAACTTTATGCACACTCACCAGACTATATATACTATATATATATATATATATATATATATATATATATATATATATATATATATATACAAAATCCTCACACATTTACATAAACTACCGGTCAAAAGATTTAGAACACCTACTCATTCAAGGGTTTTTCTTTATTTTGACTATTTCCTACATTGTAGAATAATAGTGAAGACAAAACTATGAAATAACACATATGGAATCATGTTGTAACCAAAAAAGTGTTAAACAAATCAAAATATATTTTATATTTGAGATTCTTCAAATAGCCACCCTTTGCCTTCATGGCACACTCTTGGCATTCTCTCAACCAGCTTCACCTGGAATGCTTTTCCAACAGCCTTGAAGGAGTTCCCACATATGCTGATCACTTGTTGGCTGCTTTTTCTTCACTCTGCGGTCAGACTCATCCCAAACCATCTCAATTTGGTTGAGGTTGGGGGGTTGTGGAGGCCAGGTCATTTGATGCAGCACTCCATCACTCTCCTTCTTGGTCAGATAGCCCTTACACTGCCTGGAGGTGTGTTTTGTCATTGTCCTGTTTAAAAACAAATGATAGTCCCACTAAGCCCAAACCAGATGGGATGACGTATCGCTGTAGAATGCTGTGGTAGCCATGCTGGTTAAGTGTGCCTTGAATTCTAAATAAATCACAGACAGTGTCACCAGCAAAGCATCCCCACACCATAGACATCCTCCTCCATGCTTTACGGTGGGAAATACACATGTGGAGATTGTCCGTTCACCCACACAGCGTCTCACAAAGACACGGTGGTTGGAACTAAAAATCTCCAATTTAGACTCAAGACCAAAGGACAGATTTCCACCGGTCTAATGTCCATTGCTCGTGTTTCTTGGCCGAAGCAAGTCTCTTCTTCTTATTGATGTCCTTCTTATTGATGTTCTTTAGTAGTGGTTTCTTTGCAACAATTCGACCATGAAGGCCTGATTCACACAGTCTCCTCTGAACAGTTGTTACTTGAACTCTGTGAAGCATTTATTTGGGCTGCAATTTCTGAGGCTGGTAACTAAAGAACTTATCCTCTGCAGCAGAGGTAACTCTGGGTCTTCCATTCCTATGGACTTGGTCTTTTACCAAATAGGGCTATCTTCTGTATACTACCCCCCACCCCCCCTTGTCACAACACAACTGATTGGCTAAAACACATTAAGAAGGAAAGAAATTCCTCAAATGTACTTTTAAGAAGGCACACCTGTTAATTAAAATGCATTCCAGGTGACTACCTCATGAAGATGGTTGAGAGAATGCCAAGCATGTGCAAAGCTGTCAAGGCAAAAGGTGGCTATTTGAAGAATATAAAATATATTTCGATTTGTTTAACACTTTTGTGGTTACTACATGATTCCGTATGTGTTATTTCATAGTTTTGATGTCTTCACTATTATTCTACAATGTAGAAAATAGTAAAAAATAAAGAAAAACCCTTGAATGAGTAGGTGTTCTAAAACTTTTGAACGGTAGTGTGTATATATATATATATATATATATATATACATACACACACACACACACACACACACACACACACACACACACACACACACACACACACACACACACACACACACTTTTACACATCATATGCTGCTGCCACTATGTTGTTTATGTTCTTATTATCTATGCTGATGTCTAGTCACTTTACCCTGCCTTCATGTAGAAAGTCTACACCCCCTTGAACTTTTTTCACACTTTGTTGTGTCAGTGCTTTAGAGCAGGGTTTCCCGAACTCGGTTCTGCACCCCTCCCTCCTCAGGTGCACATTTCGTTTTTTGCCCTAGCACTACACAGCTGATTCAAATAACCAACTCATCATCAAGCTTTGATGATTTGAATCAAAATCAAATGTGTACCCAGGGGGGCAGAGCCGAGATTGGGAAATGCTGCTTTTTAATCGCTTTGGTACATTAAGAGGTCAAAGACGTGGGCATGGGCCCTGTAAGGAAACTGTGTCGAATGAAGCCCGGGTCATCGTCATTGACCATGTGGCAAACAGAGGCCTTACCATGGCAGAGGCTGCCAAATTAGTTCACCCCAATCTGAAAAGATCAACTGTCAATTTCACCAAGAAAACCTGTAAGTCTACAGGATATGCACTATGCATATTACCATTACATTTATAGTAAATGACATTGTAATGCATTTAAATTCACAAAACATGTTACAGTATTCTTACAGTATGATCTATTGACAGTATACTCTGTTCTATCCTCAGAATCACAATATCATATTGGAACTATACTGTAAAAGTAACCAAAATATATTTTAAGAGGGTGCTTGATGCTGCTGTGAACAATCACAAGTATATCTTTGTTGATGAAGCGGACTTCAACCTGGCCAAAACTCGGCTCCGTGGGCGGAACATCGGCCAACTGGCGACCATCCAAGTGCCTGGACAACGTGGGGGAAACAGCTATCTCTGAAGATGTTGTGGTCGGACATCGGCCATTACTTGCAAAGCTCATTGTGTTTCTCAATCAAATTGAGCAGGCCTGTCAAGGTGAAGGGTCATTGTGTGGGACAATGCTAGGTTCCACCATGCAGAGGTGGTTCAGGCATGGTTTCGGGCCCATCCCCGATTCGTGATGCCATACCTGCCCCATACTCTCTATTCTTTTAACCCTATTGAGGATTTTCAATTGGGTTGAAAATCCTCAATAGGATTGAAGGTCGAAGCTGTACGATTGCTATCCCCATGAGCTTGCCAACCTCCTTCTGGCCATGGATGAGGCATGTTATGACATCAATGCAGACCAAATTTCAAGCTTGTATTCGCCATGCCAAAAGCTTTTTCCCGTGGTGCATGAACAATGAGGACATTCACTGTGATGTGGATGAATTTATGGCCAAATGCTCAAGAGAGACTTGATACAAATGAATGCGAGCTAAACGTTATGTTTTATTTTCATCGATTTAATTTGTTTCATTTAATTTCTTACATTTTATTAGAAACAGTACACCTATATTGCATTTTTTTTTAAATGTTGCATGAATGGTTGTAGTTGTCTTCATTGATCACACCTTTGATTACACATTGGATAGATATTATGGAAATTATAGATTTTCTATCCATTTTGTTGGGTAATGTAAGTGTATTGCCTAATGTGAAAACTGTAATCTACTGTAATTTACAGGACTGTAGCATATTACTTTCATCACTTCTAAGGGTGATTCGAAACATGTATGTTGCATTGTTTGGTATTGGATTAACTGGTAGTTAAAATGACTAGATTGAAACGATATCAATGTTGTGTTTTGGGGATTAAACCAATGTTCTCATTGCATTTCACAAATTTATATTTTGAATCAATAGTTGAGTGGTGAGAGATGTTTACATTCCAAATCAATGCACAATGACAGATTTTGAATTAAAGACTGTTACAAGTGTGACCAGTTAAGAGTTTTGAAAATGTACCACACACTTGTGAAAATAGTATCAAAGCGCAATTTTTTAAAACATTAAATACAAAACTGAAATGTCATAATTGTATACCTCTCCACCCCACTGAGTTGGAGGAAGCACCTTTGACCGCAATTACAGCCGTGAGTCTGTTGGGATAGGTCTCTACCAACTTTGCGCACCTATATTTGGAAATATTTGACCATTCTTCTTTACAAAACTGTTCAAGCTCTTTCAAGTTCCTTGGGGAGCGTTGATGGACAGCAATCTTCAAGCCATGCTGCAAAGTTTCGATTGTATTTAGGTCAGGGCTCTGACTGGGCCACTCAAGGGAATGTTCCTTTTTATTCCTTAACCACCCCACTGCAGCTTTGGCTGTGTGCTTCGGGTTGTTGTCGTGCTGAAAGGTGAACTTCCCACCGAGTTTCAGCTTTCTTGCAGAGGGTAGCAGGTTTTCCTCAAGGACTTTTCTGTACATTGCTCCGTTAATTTTACCTTCTATCCTGATCAGTCCCTGACGACGAGAAACATCCCCATAACATGATGCTGCCGCCACCATGCTTCACATTAGGGATAGTGTTCTTTGGGTAATGTGCCGTGTAGGGCTTGCACCAAACATAAAGCTTTACATTTAGTCCAAATAGTTTCATTTTCATTTTGTCAGAACACAAACATTTTGACCACATTGTTACAGAATCTCCCAAGTGCTTCAAGGGGTATTCAAGGCATTTAAAATATTTTTATACCCATCCCCTGAGCTGTGCCTTTCCACAACTTTGTCCCAGAGTTCTTTTGAAAGCTCCCTGGTGCTTATGGTTGAGTGTTTGCTTTGCAATTCACTACCCAGCAGAGGGAACCTACAGGAAGGAGGTCAGAGACCTGGCCGTGTGTTGCCAGGACAACAACCTCTCCCTCAACGTAATCAAGACAAAGGAGATGATTGTGGACTACAGGAAAAGGAGGAACAAGCACACCCCCATTCTCATCGACAGGGCTGCAGTGGAGCAGGTTGAGAGCTTCAAGTTCCTTGGTGTCCACATCACCAACAAACTAACATGGTCCAAGCACACCAAGGCAGTCGTGAAGAGGGTACGACAAAACCTATTCCCCCTCAAGAGACTGAAAATATTTGTCATGGGTCCTCAGATCCTTAAAACGTTCCACAGCTGCAACATCAAAAGTGTCCTGACAGCTTTCATCACTGCCTGGTGTAACAACTGCTCGACCTCCGACTGCAAGGCACTACAGAGGGTAGTGTGTACGGCCCAGTACATCACTGGGGCCAAGCTTACTGCCATCCAGGACCTCTATACCAGGCTGTGTCAGAGGAAGGCCCTAAAAATTGTCAAAGACTCCAGCCACCTTAGTCATAGACTGTTCTCTCTGCTACCGCATGGCAAGCGGTACCGGAGTGCCAAGTCTAGGTCCAAGAGGCTTCTAAACAGCTTCTACCCCGAAGCCATAAGACTCCTGAAAATCTAATCAAATGGCTACCCAGACTATTTGCATTGCCCCCCTCTTACGCTGCTGCTACTCTGTTATTATTATCTATGCATAATCACTTTAATAACTCTACCTACATTAACATATTACCTAAATTAACTTAACTAACCGGTGCCCCCGCATATTGACTCTGTACCGGTACCCCCTGTATATAGCCTCGCTATTGTTATTTCTTTAATTATTTGTTACTTTTATTTATTATTTTTTAGGTATTTTTCTTAACTGCATTGTTGGTTAAGGGCTTGTAAGTAAGCATTTCACTGTAAGGTCTACACCTGTTGAATTCGGCGCATGTGACAAATACAATTTGATTTGATTTGAACTGCTGAATTTATCCTGCAATCATGCAAATCACTACATTTTATCACAGATATAGGCCAATAAACTTAGTGTGTGATTTTGAAGGTGATTGGTTACACCTGATGTAATTCAGGATTGTTATCACTTATCTAACCAAGATTTTCAGTTACATTTTTTACAAATAGATTTAATAAAAAATTCCAGAATATTTTTTTCACTTGGTAGTTGTGGGGTAGGATATGTAAATCAATGGGGAAAAATTACATTTTAATTCCAGTCTATGAGCCGAAAATGTTGAAAGGGGGAGTAGACTTTCTATATCTACCTCAAATACCTCATACCACTGCACATTGACCTGGTACTTCCTGTATATACACTATATATTTACATTTGAGATTTTTGTCACTAAGCAGACGCTCTAATCCAGAGCGATTTACAGTAGAGTGCATACGTACTGGTCCCCCGTGGGAATCGAACCCACAACCCTGGCGTTGCAAGTGACCTGCTCTACCAACTGAGCTACACAGGACCTATATAAAAGTATGTGGACACCCCTTCAAATGAGTGGATTCGGCTATTTCAGCCACACCTGTTGCTTACAGGTGTATAAAATTGAGCACACCGCCATGCAATCTCCATAGACAAACATTGGCAGTAGAATGGCCTTACTGAAGGGCTCAGTGACTTTCAATGTGGCACCATCATAGGATGCTAACTTTCCAACAAGTCAGTTCTTCAAATTTCTGCCCTGCTAGAGCTGCCCCGGTCAACTGTAAGTGTTGTTATTGTGAAGTGGAAACATCTAGGAACAACAAAGGCTCAGCTCCGAAGTGGCAGACCATGCAAGCTCACAGAATGGGGACCACCGAGTGCTGAAGCACGTAGCTCTCCTCCGCTCTCTCCACTGGCTTCCAGTTGAAGCTCGCATCCGCTACAAGACCATGGTGCTTGCCTACGGAGCTGTGAGGGGAAGGGCACCTCCGTACCTTCAGGCTCTGATCAGGCCCTACACCCAAACAAGGGCACTGCGTTCATCCACCTCTGGCCTGCTCGCCTCCCTACCTCTGAGGAAGTACAGTTCCCGCTCAGCCCAGTCAAAACTGTTCGCTGCTCTGGCACCCCAATGGTGGAACAAACTCCCTCACGACGCCAGGTCAGCGGAGTCAATCACCACCTTCCGGAGACACCTGAAACCCCACCTCTTTAAGGAATACCTAGGATAGGATAAAGTAATCCTTCTAACCCCCCCCCCCCCTTAAAATATTTAGATGCACTATTGTAAAGTGGCTGTTCCACTGGATATCATAAGGTGAATGCACCAATTTGTAAGTCGCTCTGGATAAGAGCGTCTGCTAAATGACTTAAATGTAAATGTAGCGCAAAAAATCATCTGTCCTCAGTTGCAACACTCATTACAGAGTTCCAAACTGCCTCTGGAAGCAACATCAGCACAATAACTGTTTGTCTGGAGCGTCATGAAAAGGGTTTCCATGGCCGAGCAGCCGCACACAAGCTTAAAACTTCTTATGGCTGAGATCCCATTAACGGGATCGACTTGACAACAGCCAGTGAAAGTGCAGGGTGCCAAATTCAAACAACAGAAATCTCATAATTAAAATTCCTCAAACATACAAGTATTTTACACCATTTTAAAGATAAACTTGTTGTTAATCCCACGACAGTGTCCGATTTCATCTGATTATGTTAGGTCAGTACCTATTTACAGAAAAACATAGACATTTTTCCAGCCAAAGAGAGGAGTCACAAAAAGCAGAAATAGAGATAGAATTAATCACTAACCTTTGATGATCTTCATCAGATGACACTCATAGGACTTCATGTTACACAATACATGTATGTTTTGTTCGATAAAGTTCTTATTTATTTCCAAAAATCTTAGTTTACATTGGCGCGTTATGTTCAGTAATGTTTTGCCTCCAAAACATCCGGTGATTTTGCAGAGAGCCACATCAATTTACAGAAATACTCATAATAAACATTGATAAAAGATACAAGTATTATACATGGATTTTAGATAAACTTCTCCTTAATGCAACCGCTGTGTCAGATTTAAAAAAAACTTAACGGAAAAAGCACACCATGCTATAATCTGAGTACAGCGCTCAGAGACCAAAACAAGCCATACAGATATCCGCCATGTTGTGGAGTCAACAGAAGTAAGAAATAGCATTATAAATATTAACTTACCTTTGAGGATCTTCATCAGAATGCACTCCCAGGAATCCCAGTTCCACAATGAATGTTTGTTTTATTCGATAACGTCCATAATTTATGTCCAAATACCTCCTTTTTGTTTGTGCGTTTAATTCCATAATCCAAATTGATGACGCGCAGGCCAGACGAAAAGTCAAAAAATTCCATTACAGTTCGTAGAAACATGTCAAATGATGTATAGAATCAATCTTTAGGATGTTTTTAACATAAATCTTCAATAATGTTTCAACCGGAGAATTCCTTTGTCTGTAGAAATGCGATGGAACGCAGCTAACTCTCACGGGGGCACGCCTGAGTGAGCTCGTGGCACCTTGCCAGATCCCTGACTCAATCAGCTCTTATTCCCTCATCCTTCACAGTAGAAGCATCAAACAAGGTTCTAAAGACTGTTGACATCTAGTGGAAGCCTTAGGAGGTGCAATATGACCCCAAAGACACTGTATATTGGATAGGCAAACCTACAAACCTCAGATTTCCCACTTCCTGGTTGGATTCTTTCTCAGGTTTTTGCCTGCCATATGAGTTTTGTTATACTAACAGACATCATTCAAACAGTTTTAGAAACTTCAGAGTGTTTTCTATCCAAATCTACTAATACTATGCATATCTTAGCTTCTGGGACTGAGTAGCAGGCAGTTACTCTGGGCACCTTATTCATCCAAGCTACTCAATACTGCCCCCAGCCATAAGAAGTTAATAAGATCACCATGCGCTATGCCAAGCGTCGGCTGGAGTGGTGTAAAGCTCGCCGCCATTGGACTCTGGAGCAGTGGAAACTCGTTCTCTGGAGTGATGACAGAAACAGAAAAATCTGGATTTGGCAGATGCCAGGAGAACGCTACCTGCCCCAATGCTTAGTGCCAACTGTAAAGTTTGGTGGAGGAAGAATAATAGTCTGGGGCTGTTTTTCATTGCTAGGTCTAGGCCCAATAGTTCCAGTGAAGAAAAATCTTAACACTACAGCATACAATGACATTCTAGTGATTCTGTTTCCAACTTTGTGGCAACAGTTTGGGGAAGGACCTTTCCTGTTTCAGCATGACAATACCCCTGTGCACAAAGCGAGGTCCATACAGAAATGGTTTGTCAAGATCGGCGTGGAAGAACTTGACTGGCCTGCCTAGAGCCCTGTCCTCAACGCCATCAAACACTTTTGGGAGGAATTGGAACACCGACTGCAAGCCAGGCCTAATCGCCAAAAAAATCAGTGCCCGACCTCACTAATGTCCCTGCAGCAATGTTCCAACATCTAGTGGAAAGCCTTCCCAGAAGAGTGGAGGCAGCACATGGGGGAACCACTCCATATTAATGACCATGATTTTGGAATGAGATGTTCGATGATCAGCTGTCCACATACTTTTGGACATGTAGTGTAGCTCCATTCTTGTGTATTTTTTTCCTCGTGTTACCATTTTAAAAATATATGTGTTTTTACTCTGCATCGTTGGGAAGGCCGTGTAAATAAGAATTTCACGATTCAGTCTACACCTGTTGTATTCAGCACATGTGACAAATAAACTATTATTTGTGTATGTGTTAGGGAAAGACCCAGAGATGGAGGGTTGGTCAGAGACAGAGTGCCTTCGCCGTGCCACCCCAGACTGGCATGGACACAGTAGTAACAATTAGTGTTCTGTTCCCCTCAGTGAGAAGTCCTTCTTTGACCCAGAGACCATGCCACCCCCAGCTTCCCCAAACAGTCCCCCCCTATACAGACTCCACCCCCGCTGTACAGGTGAGCCCAGACCACGACATGGCTCAAATCCTCAAAACGCACCCTTGACATGTGACCTTACCTCCACCACAACTGCTTTTCTCAGTTTCGAAATGATACATACAAAGGCTGTCTGAATACAGTACTGAGGATGGCGCACAACAAGTTAACCCTGTCCTCCAACATTCAGTCCTGTAGTATCTGTTGAAACCACTGAACCATTCCTGTGTAGTTTTAATATTAGTCAGATGAAATCAGCTCTGCTGTAGGGCAGGCTATTTTTAGCATATACACGGAGTGTACAAAACATTAGGAACGACTTCCTATTACTGAGTTGCATCCCTTTTGCCCTCAGAACAACCTCAATTCGTCGGGGCTTGGACTACAAGGTGTCGAAAGAGCTCCACAGGGATGCTGGCCCATGTTGACTCCAATGCTTCCCACAGTTGGCTGGATGTCCTTTGGGTGGTGAACCATTCTTTTTTTATAAGATTTTATAAACAATACAAAACATACACACAAATGACAACATCATACACACATGAACTACATCCCACCAGGCTAGACACACTAGCACATACCCCCATCTCCAGGGCCCACATCATTTCCCGCCACATGGCCTGAAACTACACCATTTTGTTTCTCTCCATAGCCCACGCACTTTCAATATTTAAATTATAAATCTTTCAATTTTTCCATTGCGTTAATGATGGCGGATTGATTGATTTCCAAGTTTTTTGGATCCATTTTTTCAAGATGAGTGATGAGAAGAGAATCGTCCAACCCATCGGGTACCTCACTACACCCCCATATGCCATGTCTTGAAGTATGCAGACAGACAGATTAAAATTAAGTTTACATTGCAATACTTCTGACAGCCAACTTTCTACCTCCGTCCACAACTTCCGGACTTCATAAAAAGCATGGATTATTAAGTCATTACTTGTTTAACACTTAAGACATGATTCTGCCGTTGTACTGTATAATTTGTGAATTTTGTCTCTTGCATAATAATTTCTATACATTATCTTATACTGGATTAAGTATATTTTTTTGTTAGCTGTAATTTCATTAGTTATGCTAACATTCCTTCCATCTTGTGCCAACATCAGTTTTTTAAAGTTGGTTTCAATAGTTTCTATTTTTCTCTAAGAGATTGTCAGTTGGATATGCTCTCTGCAAGGTTTTGTATATCTTCCCTATCATATGAACATCCTTTTTCTGACAAATAAGATTCCCTCAAGGTTGCTGTGATGTCCAAACGTTTTCAAATATACATTTTGTGATATCTAACTTTTAAGTTGCATGTATTTGTAATTCTGTCATGGAAATAAATGTATTTCTGTTATCAAGTCATTTACGGTTTCTATGCCTTTAGTTTTCCATGTCGACCAATTTATCGGTGAATTCTGAAAAGCTGTCCAAGGATTGTTCCATAAGGTTGTGTTTTTAAGAAGTGATATTGGTTCTTCTAGAATACGTATAATTTTCTCCCATGTTGTGATAGTGTTCCTTATCCTTTGAAAATAGACATGCAAAAAGATTCTGGGGATGGGCATGCACTTAACTATCTGCTGCAAAGTAAAAGCCTTGAGTGGCAAGTTGATACAATACCATGTCTGGAAGGTTAAAACCAACATCAGAAGATGTAAAAGTTTCCTTTTTATTCTATGCATTTCATTTTCCCATATAAAGTCTTATGACTGAGTACACTTTTTTTATGACTCTTCGGTGGGGTAATTGGTATTACTGAAAATAAATACAAAAACCTTGTCAGCCATGCCATTATAAAGAGGTTAATTCTACCTGTAAGATTTATGTGAAGATTATTGAATTTAATTAGATCTGCTTTCATATGGTTGAGTAATGGAATAAAGTTATCTGTTTAAATGTGTAGTTTGTTGTCACTTATTAAGTATCCTAAATATTTAATATTTTTTGTGGTCCACTTAAAGTATTGCTGTAAATTGAGACAATTAAATTTAAAAAAATCCTATTGCTGTAATTATTTTTTCTTCCCGAAGTTAATTTTATATCCTGAGAGTTTTGAATATTCTGTAAATATTTTTAACAAAGGGGGCATTGAGTTTTCAATATTGGTCAGGTATATCAAGAGATCATCTGCCAATAAGATTAGTTTATAGTCATGTTTACCAATACCTGTTATGTTTGGGTCCTGTCTAATTATTTCTGCAAGTGGTTTAATTGCCACTGCAAAGAGGAGGGGGGAGAGGGGACATCCCTGTTTTGTGATCCTTTCTAAAGCAATTTCATCAGATATTGTGTTATTTGTTTGTATTTTTACTTTAGAACAATTATACAATATTTTTATTAAATGTATTATTACAGCTGGAAAGTTGAAAATTTCGAAACTTTTTTTCCGAAAAGGGCATTCATTGACGGTTACTCTTTTTGGCATCAACAATCATTGCTGATAAATCTGTATCTTGTTTTTTTGCGAATTGTATTAAACTGAAACATGTTCTTGTATTTGTTTGTAGGTGTTTATTTTTAATAAACCCTTTTTGATTGATATGTATCAAGTCTGATAAGACATTTGCCATTCTATTGTTTATAAGCTTTAATATTTTGTCATAATTTATTAAACTTATGGGTCAATAATCAGCAGGGGACTCTCCACATATTCCTGATTTTAATATAACTGAATTAACTGTTTGATACATGGAACTAGGAAGTACTTGTTTGAGTGACGTGTGTTGTCACTTGTATAAATAGGGGGGCTACTGTGTCACCAAATGTTGAATAGAATTCTATGGGAAAGCCATCCATTCCTGATGCTTTTCTCCATGTGAATGTTTTAACACTATCTAATATCTCTGTTTTTTGTGATTATTTTTTGTCTTGCTTCAGAGTTGTTATAGGATATAGGATCAGTCCAACTGTTGTTTAATTCTGATTTATATACATTTTCATAGAAGCTTTTAAAATTGAAATGAATCATGGTGAACCATTTTTGATATACACGGGAAACTGTTGAGTGTGAAAAACCCAGCAGTGTTGCAGTTCTTGACACACTTCTTGACACACAAATCAGTGCGCCTGGCATCTACTACCATACCTCATTCAACCTCTGAATGGCACACATACATAAATCATATCTCAAAGCTTAAAAATTCTTCTTCAACCTGTCTCCTTCCCTTCATCTATACTGATTGAAGTGGATTTAACAGGTGACATCATAATTGGGTCATAGCTTTCACCTGGTCAGTCTATGTCATGGAAAGAGCAGGTGTTCCTAATGTTTTGTGTATAGTCCTTTCAGTATAAGGGCTATGAATAAGCATGTTGGCATTAGAGACTTTGTCTTTTTTTTGGACATTCTTATTCTCACGAAATAAAAACTAATTCACATGGTAACATGATAAACACTTTATAATTGCATCTATTTCAGAGTACATATCGCTCCAACATAGCCAACATGAAAGTCACTCTGCCTACACCTACAGTTGTTTGAATGCAGCCTGGGCTGTAGTAAAACCTGCACCAGTGGGGTGACGAAGGAGCAATACCTGTTGGGCCGACCTTTACAGTAAAATGTAATGTTATGACGCTGTGAAAATTCCCTTTATCCTTTACTAATTATTATCCAGGATTGTTCAATACCCCGCCGTCTGTAGCCAACTGTGGCATAGACCCTACTACGATATCTCATGTCAGATGATTTCTTGTAAATGCCCATGCTTCGAAGAACAAGACTTCCGAATTGGTTTATCTATAAGTATTTCCCGAACCTGATTGGATACAAGTGAAACGCATCTGTCCAATCAGCTTGCAGTCAATGCTTCATTCATCTGAAAGAAGAGATTAAACTGTATGCGAGTAAAGATTTATTCTATTGACTCTGAGACATCGACTTGGTGTTAAGGTTTAAAAGTCTTCAATAATCTATTTGAAGCATATCACAAGGATATCTAAAGGACTTGTCAATACAAAAATAAAAGGTAAGATTTAGTTGTCTTTGTTTAAACTCTTCAAGAGTGGTCCCTTGTAAACTATATAAAAAGATAGTTGTTTTGAAATAATAAACCAATATTATCTTGTTTTACTTTTTGCTCTCTCTCTCTCTCTTGAAATAAGTTCCTAATTATCACAAACAAGCATCAAATTAAAACAAACGTTCAGCTCATACAGTGACATGTCTTGTGAATGTTTATGACAGATGTCAGTAAACCCGGGCGGTCGGAGGCTGAAACAGTGGCTAGTTGAGCAGATCCAGAGCGGTCAGTATCCGGGGCTGCTCTGGGAGGACGACAGCCGCACTATGTTCCGCATCCCCTGGAAACATGCTGGGAAGCAAGATTACAACCAGGAGGTCGACGCTTCTATCTTCAAGGTAGGTTCATTGGCTCAAATTTCAAACGAGGATTTTGTTGATAGCGGTAGATTTGAGAGCATATTTAGATCACCGATATGTGTCGCCTTCCGCACCACTTTTGGAGAGACATATAGCACAAACTTTTTTTTTTTACCTACAAATAGAGCAGGTGTGAATTACGTTTTGTTGGTTTAACTAAAACATTCTCACCACCTGTAACGCGCATAAATAGGCTACACATTAGTTGGTTAATATGCGCCTACAAATAGAACGAGTGTGCATTACGTGCTGTTGGTTTATTAACACATCCTCACCATCTGCAACGCACATAAATAGGCTACAGAGTATGATGACATAATTGACAATACGTTGATCTATGAGTCATGGGGCTCTATTTTAACAAACCTAACAAAATGCTAAATCCAAGTGCTGGCAGTATCTCTTGGTCTGGGGGTGTGTCAGAAACATGTGTGCTGTTTTCACAGCCAGAATTATAAGCACAATAGCTGGCAGTGGCACGAAAGGGCTGGGTTTTGATAAATACACAAGTTGTAGTTGTGACAAGGGCTTGACCCCTCAATGCATTGCATGGCTTAATAATGCATGTATTTGTCTCAAGTTCTGTAGGTTATTGATGATCTTTGTATTGTCATCAACTCCAATTCGGCTGTGGGCACGGACTATTCTCGTTCTGATCCATTGTGGATTTATACTACAGCTTATTAAATAGCATAGGCTACAGTAATAAGTAATAGCAACAGTAAAAAAACATATGAGTTAGCTCAATAGTCTATGTTTGGAATGGTGTCAGTCAACAGTGTTGTAATTGGCTTCAACGAGCCTAGCCTACAGCCTACATGTCTTTGCGCATCGCACTTCATCTAAAATAAAAAATACCAGGCTCCCACAAATCACATTGTATGTGTGAGGCACGTTATCAATAAGCAAAATATAGCCTAGGCCTACCGTTGATTATGCATTATAGGACTGAATAATTTTAATACGTTTGGAGGAGTGTGTCTTTGGTAACCAGATGAAATGCACTCTGTGGAGATGAGGATGGATACTTGAACAAGCGAAATTAACTATGCAGGTATGTGAATTGTGAAAAAGCATGAGGGCGAAATGTTTCTAAGCACTCCCAGCATACCATTTAAAGCCCCTTTTTCCATAGGCTACTTGGCTAATGGCCCGGATAAAAAGATGCATCTATGCAATGCTGCTAAATCGGCCTTGAATAAGGGGAGGCTATGCTGGAGCCAGCTAAAATAGAGCCCATGGTCACAAGAGGTCAAGCAGAGAGAAATTACATTGAAAATCTAATATCTTTGTGTAATTATATGTAATTATAACTTAACAGTTAACAAATAATTTAAACCAGAACCTGTCCAGTTTCATGTCATTACAATTCAACCTTTTGTTTTATGTAACCTACCTGTATTTATCATGTGATTAATTGTATTCTGGCTATCAAAGTAGTTGAATTCTAATTACTTCTATGTATGGCTTCATCGTGGACTTTTCTAATCTCTTTCGTTCAGTTCCAGACCTTTTTGAATATAACAAGTTGTTGATAGCACCAGCAGGTATGTGTTATGTTTGGATGTGTGTTACTATGACTCTCGTTCTAATGCACCTGCTCCCTCCCTGCAGGCCTGGGCTGTGTTTAAGGGGAAGTTTAAGGAGGGGGAGAAGGCTGAGCCTGCTACATGGAAGACCAGGCTGCGGTGTGCCCTGAATAAGAGCCCTGACTTCGAGGAGGTGGGAGACAGGTCCCAGCTGGACATCTCTGAGCCCTACAAGGTGTACCGCATCGTCCCCGAGGAGGAGCAGAAGAGTGAGTTCATATTTCACTATGGAGACATTAGAATAATGAACATTATAAATACCTGTATTGAGTGGATGGAGAGTCAAATTGCACCCATGCCCAAATTATCTATTAAAAGTCACTAATGTTTCAGCAGCAGGATGTTGCCTTGATCAGAGTTGAAAACTTAGAAACCTGGACAAAGACAGCTTGCTGCTGAGACTTGATTTACATTTGACCATCAGCCTTTTCCCGTAGTAAATATAAAAAATAGCTGTGACAATAATACTTACAACCATGCTGTCCCCTCTGCTCAGCAGGTAAAGGTGCAGCAGCAGCTTTGACATCTAGCCCTGGTGACATTACTGACATGGACTGCAGCTCTGCAGACCTGGAGGAGCTCATCAAAGAGGTGAAACAGGGACGCTTTTCTTTTTTCCATCCATTTCTTCCTTTCCTCTCTCTATCTATATTTCTCACCAACTTTACTCTCTCTGTTTTTCTCTGTTTTCTTGTTTTACTGTCACTCAAGTTCTCTCCTTTTCTGTCTCTATCCTCCACTATCAACTATCTTAACTTCTGTTTCTAAATATGTATGATTATATGTATGATTGTTGATGTATGGTTATTAGAGACTAATTGCATGGTGTGTCATTCCATTGTCAGTCTTCCAGTGATGAGTACCTTGGCATCGTCAAGAGGAGCCACTCTCCCCAGGAGGATGGCTGTAGGATGCAGCCCAGCCCAGAGTACTGGTCCCAGGGCAGCGTCAGTGGTAAGGGTCTTTCTCCACTCAGTCAACTGTTCTTTTCTTTAGCAGTGTCATCCAATCTAGTGGAGTATCGCCAACATGCAGTGGTGTCATGTCCATTTTAACACGTTCATACAGTGGCGACTGGAACATATATGTATGTGAATTATTTGATCTATCTAATTAGTTAGCAAACGCTTATGCATCATTTTGTCCTTTGTTAAAAGTATCTGTCTAGCTGTTTTCCATGAGAACATTTTTTAAGGTGTGTAGAGAATGTTTGCATGTTTATGTCTCCTGTATCAAAATGGGCATTATTGTAGTATGTTCTATGAGGCTACAGTTCCTCCTTTGTGAGAGGTTGCGATTTATTCATTTAAAAATAACTGCATATATAGCGAGGCAAAACTCTGCGACATTACCTTGCAGTTATGGCTTCTAACACAGGCTTGTTGACATGATTCTAGAATTCTAGAGGGGGAACGATTTGCTCATTTCCTTTAGCACTTTGCTGACTAAGGTTTTTTTTGTTCTTGGTCACGCCGCCTGTGAGTCTGTTGTGCTTGACGGGCTGTATTTTTTGATGAAATGACAAATCATGACATGATAGAGGGGTGAGATGTTTTTCACGGTCACTCAAGATCATTGCATCTTAACGAGCATGCTGCATATGTAAGAGGAAGGCAATATTTGAATTTTATGATAGAAAATATCTATACCACAAAGTCAGTTATCTTTTTTTATTTTTTATTACCCTGCAGTCTTCCCGGGGCATCAAGATCCCTCGCCGATGGGTTCTTTCAATGCCGGTATGTTTCCTCAGTATTTCTAAATACAGATGTATTTATTTCCATTCCTCTGCGAGACTTAATAGAAGACAATGCGGTGGCTTTCTCAACACTTTCCTCCCTCTGTTTCCAGCCTTCTCCCAGATGATCATTAACTTCTTCTATGGTGGGAAGCTGATGGACAGCGTGGTGACATCTCATGCTGATGGCTGTCGTATCTCTCCGGATCAGCCTCCCTTGGTACAGCACAGGTCCCCCTACGGTCTCGCAGACAGCCTGCAGAACGTCCGTTTCCCTCCCGCTGAGCTCATCGATGTTGAGCGCCAACGCCATGTCACCCGCAAGCTCCTGGGCCACCTGGAGAGGGGCGTGCTGGTCCGTGCTAACCGCGAGGGCATCTTCATCAAGAGGCTGTGCCAGAGTCGTGTGTTCTGGAGTGGGCAGGGGGGATTGGGCCCCCACTACAGCCATGGGGGGCCCTGCAAACTGGAGAGAGACGCTGTGGTCAAGATTTTTGACACAGGAAGGTTCTTCCAAGGTGAGGGGGAAGGAACTCATGTTGTTTTTTGATTTAGGATGTTGTGCTCTGAAGAGGACAGGAATTCATGTACTCTTGACTGACAGACATATACTATTTGGAGTACATGCCTTCACTCATCAGTGTGCAGTTATGATGAAGCATTATCTGTCTGTGTAATATGTTATTCTCTGTCTGCTTTGTTTGTCCCAGCTCTCCAGCTGTACCAGGAGGGACAGCTTCCCGCACCTGACCCCATGGTGACCCTGTGTTTCGGGGAGGAGCTTCATGATCTCAGCACAGCCAAGAGCAAACTTATCATCGTCCAGGTAACAGAGGTTATATCCCCTGGATCACTGAAACATGTGGTATCCCCCCTGCACAGTCCCAGAATGTGTTTGAGTAAATAGAGGTAACTTTAGTCTTCAATGTGATTTGGTCAAAAGGGCACCACTACAATCTTAGAAAAAAGGGTTCCAAAGGGGTTCTTTGGGCTGTCCCCAAACCTTTTTGCTTCCAGATAGAACCCTTTTGGGTTCCATGTAGAACCCTCTGTATAAAAAGGTTCTACATGGAACCAAAAGGGTTCTACCTGCAACTAAAAATGGTTCTTCAAAGGGTTCTCCTATGTGGGCAGTCGAAGAAACCTTTAAGGTTCTAGATACAAAAAAGGTGCTAAGAGTGTACCATAAAAATACAAACTGAGCTAACAGTTACCTCTCTTCTTCTCTCCCTGTCTGGTTGTGTTCAGATCACTCCAGTCTACTGTCAGAAGTTGGCAGACTGAGCTTACAGTTCCCCCTCTCCTTCTCTCCCTCTCCCCTTCTCTTCTTTTTTCTCTGTCTGTGCTCGGCCACAGGTCACTCCAGTGAACTGTCAGCAGCTGTTGGATGCGGTGAGCATGCGTCGTTCCCAGTACAGCAGTCCTAACCTGGAGATCCAGTCAGACGAGCTGCAGGCCGGGGAACAGATGGCCAGGATCTACCAGGACCTGTGTAGCTACACCGCCCCCCAGAGGGCAGCCTGCTACAGGGACAACATGCCCATCACCGCCTGAACAGAGCACCTTCCTTCACTCCCCCTCATTGATATAACAAGAAAGGACTGACATGAAATATTGTGAAATATGTCACTAACATACACTTCAGCGTCTCACACCTCTTAGCCCTTGCTTACACCATTCCAATGCTTTTCAATTCTTCAGAGCCAATGAGCAAGAGCATACTTTGATGAATGGAGAAAGCCAACAAAGCCAATACTTGCAAGGTGTGAACTGATAGGACACAAAGCTATGCAGCTTGGGTGTTACAGAGGCACTGTGTGTCAAGAAAGGGAATTACTATACAACCGTATTACAAATGGTGCTGTAAAGGTATTAAAAGGTTTACTCATCAAATGTACCACCCCAGTAAGTATACCACATGTTTCCCCCAATCCAGAATAAAAACACAGTAAAAATGTGTCTGTCTTGTAAACCTACTATCATCAATGTTATCACTATTCATTTTTAAACAACATGTGGTTAATTTACTACAGCAGTAAATTTGATTGAATAAACAATGAAGTGTTGAATGTTATATTAGAATTTGTGTCTATCAATTGACTAGCTTTTGTCAGATTTCTCACCTGCTTTTAATGTATTTTTTATGATGGAAAATGTGATTGATATTCAATCCAATAGTCCATACTAGTCATCATATCAAAGTGTATATACATTTAAACATGTTAAATCAGAGGCCAGTATAACTGTAAAATGTCGAACATCCTTAAAATGTTTATATTTTTTCTATTTGTACTCTAGAAACATATTTTTCTTATACTGTATGAGAGATTTTATTTGATATAGATAGGTTTTACTATCGTATTCTGCCCACTGTTTTACTCTCTCTGAATTCATTTTTCAAACTTTGAAATAATATCAAACTTTTCAGTGAATCTCTTAATTTGGCTTGTATTTTATTTCTGAGCTGTTATACAGCAATATCTATAAAGTCACATACTGAAAGTATCATTGTTTGAGGCTTTGATGATGGCTTGAAAACCACAGCTAAAACTATTCAGCACACAATAAACCAGAATAAATTGTAAAATTACATATTTTTCCTGTGTGTGTGTGTGTATTTCATTGAATACTTTGAAAGACGCAGGCGGCCTAAAAAAGCATTTTCCAGAGAAGTGTACCCATACTAGCCAGCATAGAATCTCAGTTCCATGGTAGTAGCACCCGTCACCATGCATCCCACAAGTGAAATCACGTGTGTCTGAGTGAGGGAATGAGTATACTAGTAATGGAACAACAGCCAACATTTTCAGAAACCATAGAAAGGATGGACCATAGAGGAGGGAAACTAGTGTCTAGGACATCCCCAGTGAGTAAGACATGGCTGATGGAGAAAGGAGAGAAAGGAGGAAGAGGGTAGAAGAAGAGAGACAAAGGTCTTTGTGATCTCCCCATTCCCTCTGTGGGGGATTCATTTATTGTTCTTCTCATTGGTGGTAACTTCTAGAGAATGGGCTATCTCAAATCATGAGAAACTGCTAAATTACAGAAGAACAACCTACACAAACATGCCCACTTCACACCCACACAGATTAGAGTTCTCATGTCACTCAGCACTTATTTATTTGGAATTCAGCGACAAAACATTGCTAACAAGCCGCACTCGTACACTCTCATCACAAATAGTCTAGGTGATGTATTTCACTTGAAACACACTCTCATCACAAATAGTCTAGGTAATGTATTTCACTTGAAACACACTCTCATCACAAATAGTCTAGGTAATGTATTTCACTTGAAACACACTCTCATCACAAATAGTCTAGGTAATGTATTTCACTTGAAACACACTTGTGCCTGATTCACACTACAGGGCTGACAAGAACTGTACTGGGCTGGCTCGGATACATTTGTGTGTGTGTGTGTGTGTGTGTGTGTGTGTGTGTGTGTGTGTGTGTGTGTGTGTGTGTGTGTGTGTGTGTGTGTGTGTGTGTGTGTGTGTGTGTGTGTGTGTGTGTGTGTGTGTTGTTGTTGTTGTTGTCCAGAGACATGTAGAGGTGTTACACATCTGTCAGAACCCCTCTACAGGGTTTCAACAAGCAGGAACTGACTGCAAGCCGTCAGAAACTTTCACAGGAAACCAAGTCTACCCCTCAAATAAGATCTGTCTGAGACTAGGCTAATTTAACCCCCTGTGTCTCTAATATTCTGAAGAATAGAATTGGGTCTATTGCCTCTACTTATGTGATCTGAGCAGGACAAACTCTAGGCCTAATAACTCAGACTTCCTGGTCAGATCAAGTGGTCAGGAAAAACTGCTGTCCCTAGTTATAATGAGACAAGTTGGTTATGGGGGTGTTGAAGTGCACTTATGCACGAAGCACAAGCTTCGATTTTCTGTCTACAGTTGCAGTGTCTGCAATGTGGTGTCTCCTGTTTTGCAACACTGCCTTGTGGCGTCTGAGGTTTCCCACAATAAATGATCATAAAAAAGCAAGACTTACATTCAACATCAGCGGCTGTGGTGGTATCATACAGACACTACAGTAGTAATTGAATATAATGGTCTCTACACATGCATTATGCCAGATCTAGAGACACTGACATACACTTCAGCCTCTCACGAACTAACTAGAATCATCAAAGAAATTAAAGATTAAATAAAGAGAAATTACTAATCTCCAAAGTATTTCCTTGAAATCTGCTTTTTCTCTATCTGGTTTTGTGGCTGGATTTGTTGCTGACTTCTCTTAAAATGAGAAGATGTCTCTGAACTGGGCTGTATAGTCAGCAATAACCACTCCCTTCCCTCACAATGTTTTGGTCTGTGAATCCCCTCATCTTGTTTCATCATATTCACCATTGACACTCAAAAACACAGGAAATAAAAATATGTCCTTTTTCCTATGTGAGCCCAGTTGTATGTAAAAGCAGAACATGAAAGTAAGATTTTCTGTACTGCTATGTTTTCTATTTATTTAATTTTGATGTGAAACAAGAATTGCATTCATTTAGTTACACGTAACTAGGCTACGTATGAGACTCTAAAACATCATTATTGTTTGCCTGTCTTTGGAGAAAGGGAACATTTACAGGAAACAATGCATGAAAAGCCATGGGTGGAGTCATATCTAGTGGCAAACACTTTGTTTTCTTCTCTCACTTGTGTTCAATATTATACATGTTTGCATAATCAAACTATCTTCTGTATATGTATTTTACTTTCTAAACTGTATTGAGATGTATTTTGAATACTATATTGTGACTACTGTTATTAAGTTACTGTATCAGTGCTGATGATTGGATGATACTGTATCATATGAATCCTGGTCTCACTAACCGCAGGAACAAGGTGGAGAAGCAGGTAACAGAAACCCAGGACAGAAGGATGTGGAGAAAGACTGTGAATTTCCATGAATAAGGGACATACAGTAAATACATACCAGATTAAAGATTGACAGTTGTCGTTGATGATGCTTTAGCTGCCCCACCCAAATAGAGGATGACTTAAAGTTCAAAGGTCTTGGTGAGATCTACAGGTGCATTCCCACATAACCTTTTTGCTAAATGGTATTTTCTACTGCTTGTTTCAATTATATCATTGTTTTGTTCAATTGTTATGTGATTTTTTTGTTTATATAGCACTGTTTTTGTTTATAAAGCCCTCCTTTATGAACTTCCTCCATACCTTACTTCATTTTTTACTTACAGATGTACAGGTAGCAGATCCGGTCTTAGGGAAGGCTAAATCTTGAGATCCATTCCATCTCCACTGATTTAGGTAAATCTGCTTTTAGTTTTTTTGCACATAACTTGTGGAATGATCTCCAAGGCTCTCTAAGGGTGGAAGAATTGGTGCCTCTAGGGCATTTCAAAAGATGATTGCGGAAACTTTACTGAAGAATGATTCTATGATTGTGTTTTGCTTTTCATGTGTTGATGTTTATTTAACCTTTATTTAATTAGGCTAGTCAGTTAAGAACAAATTATTATTTACAACAACGGCCTAACCCGGCAAAACACTAGCGACGCTGGGCCAATTGTGCGCCGCCCTATGGAACTCCGAATCACGGCCGGTTGTGATACACCCTGCAATCAAACCAGGGTCTGTAGTGACGCCTCTAGCACTTAGATGCAGTGTCTTAGACTGCTGCGCCACTCGGGAGTATATTGATGTGTATCGATTTGTATACAAGGCTAATCAGTGAAAGAGAGATTTGTCTCATCATCACTTCCTGTTACAATATAGGTATAAAAAAAACATTTGACAAAGTAAATACCAAGTGAGAAGCAGAAGCATAACCAAGACATACACAAAACAACAGAATGTAATATTATGCTGGAACCTGTGATTTCCTAAGAAAAGGATCTTTATTATGCAATCAGAGTGGGTTGGGAGTTTGACTGGCGCCTCTGGGGAGGAGTGGGGTTAGAGACAAGCATGTGTGAGATGAGAATAGTCAACAAGAGAGGAACTGGGAGAGCAGCGAGAACACTGAGGGGTGGAGAGACAGGTGGAGAGGGAACCCACATCCTGGAACCTGGAGGATAGACACCTGACCTCACCCACACAAACACACACACACACACACACACACACCCACATGCATGCACACGAACCACAAACACACACACACACATTGGCCGGCAGTCCAGGGTTGTTTCCTCTAATCAGTATCGGTTCACTTATGTCCCTCTGACCCCAAACCCACCACCAAGCCCCTCTGGGAGGGGTCCCTGCAAGGCGGGGGAGCCACAAGTTCTGGGGGTCAATGCGTCCTTTATCTCACACCTATCTCTTTTTATGAATGAGTTACAGTTCATATAAGGAAATCAGTCAATTTAAATAAATTCATTAGGTCGTAAACTATGGATTTCAAATTACTGGGAATAAAGATATGCATCTGTTGATCACAGATACCATAAAAAAAAGGTGGGGATGTGGATCCGAAAACCAGTCAGTATCTGGTATGACCACCATTTGCCTCATGCAGCGCAACACATCTCCTTCTCATAGAGTTGATCAGGCTGTTGATTGTAGCCTGTGGAATGTTGTCCCACTCCTCTCCAATGGCTGTGCAAAGTTGCTGGATATTTGCGGGAACTGAAACACATACACCTACTCATTCACAGGTTTTTCTTTATTTTTACTACAGTGTAAAAATGGTGTAAAACAAATCCAAATAAATTCCTCATGAAGCTGGTTGAGAGAATGCCAAGAGTGCAAAGCTGTCATCAAAGGGTGGCTACTTTGAAGAATCTCAAATGTAAAATACATTTTGATTCCATGTGTTATTTTATAGTTTTAATGTCTTCACTATTATTCTACAATTTAAAAAATAGTACAAATTAAGAAAAACCCTTGAATGAGTAGGTGTGTCCAAACTTATGACTGGTACTGTACTTCGATCCAGAGCATCCCAAACATGCTCAATGGTTGACATGTCTGGTGAGTATGCATGGAAGAACTGGGACAGGAAGAACTGGGACAGATGAGCTTCCCTGAGACGGTTTATGAGAGTTTGTGCAGAAATTCTTCGGTTGTGCAAACCCACAGTTTCATCAGCTGTCCGAGTGGCTGGTGTCAGACGATCCCGCAGGTGATGAAGCCGGATGTGGAGGTCCTGGGTTGGCGTGGTTACACGTGGTCTTCAATTCAGCCACAAGAACATTTGCGAGGTCGGGCACTGATGTTGGGCGATTAGGCCTGGCTCGCAGTTGGCGTTCCAATTCATCCCAAAGGTGTTCGACAGGGTTGAGGTCAGGGCTCTGTGCAGGTCAGTCAAGTTCTTCCACACCGATTTCGACAAACCATTTCTGTATGGACCTCGCTTTGTGCACCGGGGCATTGTCATGCTGAAACAGGAAAGGGTCTTCCCCAAACTGTTGCCACAAAGTTGGAAGCACTGAATTGTTTAGAATGTCATTGTATGCTGTAGCGTTACGATTTCCCTTCACTGGAATTAAGGGGCCTAGCCTGGACCATGAAAAACAGCCCCGGACCATTATTCCTCTCCACCAAACTTTACAGTTGGCACTATGCATTGGGGCAGGTAGCGTTCTTATGCCATCCGCCAAATCCAGAATCGTCCGTCGGTCTGCCAGATGGTGAAGTGTAATTCATCACTCCAGACAACGTGTTTCCTCTGCTCCAGAATCCAAGAACGGTGAGTTTACACCACTCCAGCCAACGGTTGGCATTGCGCATGGTGATCTGCTATAAGCCAGTGGGTCTGGGCCTGTGAGTAACCAGCCTCTACAGGGGGCTGTACCCATAGGAAGCTTATTAGCAAGTTTTAATGTCAGAAATAATGAGTTAGATAAGACCAGCTGAAGACACATACATATGCGTGTGTTGAAAATCCTTTAATATGAGTGAGAAATGTATACAGTAGGCTATCTAAAGGTATTAATTGTATTTATTTAGTTTGAACCTTTTTTTAACTGAAAAGCCCTAAAGGTATACAGTACATATAACACACTGTATCCATCTCCATTAGCTAACATGCACGTACAGATCACAGTTTAAAGTCCATAGAACATAAAATACATAGAGCTCTCACTGTGTAAAGTCAGTTGAGAGTTGCAGCATCTGGTGTTCCTGTCCGGAGGAGTGATCTGTGACCTCCTCATCTGGCCTGGACAGGAAGAGCATGTGGACCGGAGAGGATCCGACTGAGCAGCATGCAACTTCCCTATAGAAAAGAGGAATAAGACACAGAGCATTGGAGCCAGAGACAGACAATGGTCAAGGAGTCAAAGACCCTGGCTGGAGCACATAGATTATACTCATATAGAAAATACTACATATAGAAGTGAAAGGGGAAATTGTGTGTAGGGGAGGTGTCTGTACACATCGAGAGGACATTGCTGAACAGGAATTGTTCTCCATTGAAATATAGACAACTTTTAAATAGTTTTTTTAAAACTTGGTGAGTCCTAGGTTGACCCTTTGCTCTTCTGTTCGTATTTGGGTGAATTCGGGTGAAACAAAACTTACAGTGTCAGCAGGGTAATAGGGGGTGGGTGGTGGTTGTGTAGAGGGGTGGGGTGTCAGTCCCAAGGGAGAGTATGGGGGCTGCCACAGTGATCTCAGGGTCACAGTACAGGGGATTTCTGCTCCAACCTGCCGCTCTGACCCAGGCCACCTCAAACGGCTCAGTGCTCACTGGATTGTGTGTGTGTGTGTGTGTGTGTGTGTGTGTGTGTGTGTGTGTGTGTGTGTGTGTGTGTGTCAGGGGACAGGATGTGGTTGGCCAGCTCAAAGACAGGTGACAGTCATAGGGTTCCGATAGATGAAAGACACAGAAAAGCACCTGAGATGAGAATAGCTGAAGTGTACAGTACCTGTCAAAAGTTTGGACCCACCTACTCATTCAAGGGTTTCTGTTTATTTTTACTATTTTCTACATTGTAGAATAATAGTGAAGACATCAAAACTATGAAATAACATATATGGAATCATGTAGTAACCAAAATGGTGTTAATAAAAATCCAAATATATTTATATTTGCGATTCTTCAAAGTAGCCAACCTTTGCCTTGATGACAGCTTTGCACACTCTTGGCATTCTCTCAACCAGCTTCATGAGGTAATCACCTGGAATGCATTTCAGTTTACAGGTTCATTTGTGGAATTTCTATCCTTCTAAATGTGTTTGAGCTAATCAGTTGTGTTGTGTCAAGGTAGGGGTGGTATACAGAAGATAGTCCATATTATGGCAAGAACAGCTCAAATAAGCAAAGAGAAACGACAGTCCATCATTACTTTAAGACATAAAGGTCAGTCAATCAGTCGCAAAACCGTCAAGATTTATGATGAAACTAGCTCTCATGAGGACCGCATCATGAAAGGAAGACCCAGAGTTTCCTTTGCTGCAGAGGATAAGTTCATTAGAGTTAGTGTCAGAAATTGCAGCCCAAATAAATGCTTCACAGAGTTCAAGTAACAGACACATCTCAACATTAACTGTTCAGAGGAGACTGCGTGAATCAGGCCTCCATGGTCGAATTGTTGCAAAGAAACCACTACTAAAGGACACCAATAATAAGAAGAGAAGAGAATTGCTTGAGCCTTGAAACACGAGCAATGAACATTAGACCAGTGGAAATCTGTCCTTCGGTCTAATGAGTGCAAATTTTTGATTTTTGGTTCCAACTGCCATGTCTTTGTGAGACGCAGAGAAGGTGAACGGATGATCTCTGCATGTGTGGTTCCCACAGTGAAGCATGGAAGAGGAGGTGTGATGGTGTGGTGGTGTTTTGCTGGTGACACTGTCTGTCATTTATTTTGAATTCAAGGCACACTTAACCAGCACGGCTACCACAGCATTCTGCAGCGATACGCCATCCCATCTGGTTTGTTGTCACGTTCCTGACCTATTTCTGTTAGTTTGTTATGTGTGTTAGTTGGTCTGAACGTGAGGTTGGGTGGGCATTCTATGTTTTCTGTTTCTATGTTGGTTTATGGGTTGCCTGGTATGGCTCTTAATTAGAGGCAGGTGTTTGGCGTTCCTCTAATTAAGAGTCATATTTAGGTAGGCGTTTTCACAGTGTTCGTTGTGGGTGATTGTCTTCCGTGTCTGTGTATATGTTTGCACCATACGGGACTGTTTACGGTTTGTTCGGTTTGTGTAGCCTATGTTTCCTATTCGTGCGTTCTTCTTGTTTTATGTAAGTTCGTCGTCTAGGTCTGTCTACACCGTTTGTTGTTTTGTTAGTTTAGTCAAGTTCGTGTTTTCTTTAATAAATTATGTGTTCAAACTCCACTGCGCCTTGGTTCGATCACTACTCCTCCTTTTCGGTAGAAGAGGAGGAGGACCGCCGTTACAGAATCACCCACCAAATATCCAGAACCAAGCAGCGGAGTAAACGGAGTAAGGGACAGAGAAAGAAGGAGGAATGGACTTGGGACGATGTATTGAACGGGAAAGGTTGCTACACATGGGAGGAGATCCTGGCTGGTAGGGATCGCCTCCCATGGGAACAGCTGGAGGCACTGAGGAGAGCAGAGGCAACCGGAGAAGGGAACCGGAGTTATGAGGGGACGCGTCTTGCACGGAAGCCCAAAAAGCCCGTGAGTAACACCCAAAAATTTCTTGGGGGGGGGCTAAGAGGTAGTGGGCCAAGGGCAGGTAGGAGACCTGCGCCCACTTCCCAGGCTTACCGTGGAGAGCGGGAGTACGGGCAGGCGCCGTGTTACGCAGTAGAGCGCACGGTGTCTACTGTACGAGTGCATAGCCCAGTGCGGGTTATTCCACCTCCCCGCACTGGTAGGGCTAGATTGGGCATTGAGCCAGGTGTCATGAGGCCGGCTCAACGCGTCTGGTCTCCAGTGCGTCTCCTCGGGCCGGCATACATGGCACCTGCCTTACGCATGGTTTCCCCGGTTCGCCTACATATCCCGGTGCGGGTTATTCCACCTCCACGCACTGGTCAGGCGACCGGGAGCATTCAACCAGGTAAGGTTGGGCAGGCTCAATGCTCAAGAGAGCCAGTACGCCTGCACGGTCCGGTATTTCCGGCGCCACCTCCCCGCCCCAGCCTAGTACCTACAGTGCCTACACTACGCACTAGGCTACCAGTGCGTTTCCAGAGCCCTGTTCCTCCTCCATGCACTCTCCCTGTAGTGCGTGTATCCAGTTCGGTGCCTCCAGTTCCTGCACCACGCACTAAGCCACCTGTGCGTCTCCAGAGCCCTGTACACACTGTTTCTTCTCCCCCTACTAATCCGGATGTGCTTGCCCTCAGCCCGGTGCCACCAGTGCAGGTACCACGCACCAGGTATAGAGTAGGCTTTGAGAGTCCAGTGTGCCCTGTCCCTGCTCCCCGCACTAGCATGAAGGTGCGTGTCCTCAGCCCGGTGCCTCCAGTTCCGGCACCACGCACCAGGTCTACAGTGCGCCTTATCCGGCCAGAGCCATCCGTCTCCCCAGCGCCATCTGAGCCATCCGTCTCCCCAGCGCCATCTGAGCCATCCGTCTCCACAGCGCCATCTGAGCCATCCGTCTCCCCAGCGCCGTCTGAGCCATCCGTCTGCAATGAGCCTGCAAAGCCGCCCGTCTGCCATGAGCCTGCAAAGCCGCCCGTCTGCCATGAGCCTACAGAGCTGTCTGCCAGACAGGAGCCGCTAGAGCCGCCCGCCAGACAGGAGCCGCTAGAGCCGTCCGTCAGACAGGATCTGCCAGAGCCGCCAACCAGACAGGATCTGCCAGAGCCGCCAACCAGACAGGATCTGCCAGAGCCGCCAACCAGACAGGATCTGCCAGAGCCGCCAACCAGACAGGATCTACCAGAGCCGTCAGTGAGCCATGAGCGTCCAGAGCCTTCAGCCAGCCATGAGCGTCGAGAGCCGTCAGCCAGCCATGAGCGTCGAGAGCCGTCAGCCAGCCATGAGCGTCGAGAGCCGTCAGCCAGCCATGAGCGTCGAGAGCCGTCAGTGAGCCATGAGCGTCCAGAGCCTTCAGCCAGCCATGAGCGTCGAGAGCCGTCAGCCTGCCATGAGCGTCCAGATCCGTCAGTCAGCCATGAGCTGCCCTTCAGCCAGAAACGGCTATATACCCAGAACTGCCCCTCAGTCCAGAGCTGTCTCTCTGTCCGGAGCTGCCTTTCAGTCCGGAGTTGCCCCTCTATCCTGATCTCCCTCTCTATCCTGAGCTACCTCTATATTCTGATCTATCCCTCTGTCTTGTGCTATCCCTCTGTCTTGATCTATCCCTCTGTCCCGGTGCGGTCCCTGTCATTGATGTTACCAAGAGGAATTTGTGGGGGTAAAATGAGGGTGGACATTCTTAGGGGGAGATGGAGGCTGGGATTGATTATGGTGGGGTGGGGACCTCGCCCGGAGCCTGAGCCACCACCGTGGTCAGATGCCCACCCAGACCCTCCCCTAGACTTTGTGCTGGTGCGCCCGGAGTTCGCACCTTATGGGGAGGGTTATGTCACGTTCCTGACCTATTTCTGTTAGTTTGTTATGTGTGTTAGTTGGTCAGGACGTGAGGTTGGGTGGGCATTCTATGTTTTCTGTTTCTATGTTGGTTTATGGGTTGCCTGGTATGGCTCTTAATTAGAGGCAGGTGTTTGGCGTTCCTCTAATTAAGAGTCATATTTAGGTAGGCGTTTTCACAGTGTTCGTTGTGGGTGATTGTCTTCCGTGTCTGTGTATATGTTTGCACCATACGGGACTGTTTACGGTTTGTTCGGTTTGTGTAGCCTATGTTTCCTATTCGTGCGTTCTTCTTGTTTTATGTAAGTTCGTCGTCTAGGTCTGTCTACACCGTTTGTTGTTTTGTTAGTTTAGTCAAGTTCGTGTTTTCTTTAATAAATTATGTGTTCAAACTCCACTGCGCCTTGGTTCGATCACTACTCCTCCTTTTCGGTAGAAGAGGAGGAGGACCGCCGTTACATTTGTGCTTAGTGGGATTATCATTTGTTTTTCAACAGGACAATGACCCAACACACCTCCAGGTTGTGTAAGGGCTATTTTACCAATAATTAGAGTGATGGAGTGCTGCATCAGATGACCTGGAATCAACAATCGCCCGACCTCAACCCAGTTGAGATTGTTTGGGATGAGTTTGACCGCAGAGTGAAGGAAAAGCAGCCAACAAGTACTTAGTATATGTGGGAACTCCTTCAAGACTGTTGGAAAAGCATTCCAGGTGAAGCTGGTTGAGAGAATGCCAAGATTATGCAAAGCTGTCATCAAGGCAAATGGTGGCTACTTTGAAGAATCTCAAATCTCAAATATATTTGAATATGTTTGAATTTTTTTAACACTTTTTTGCTTACTACATGATTCCATATGTGTTATTTCATAGTTTTGATGTCTCCACTATTATTCTACAATGTAGAAAACAGTAAAATCCCTTGAATGAGTAGGTGCGTCCAAACTTTTGACTGGTACTGTATATGATATGTATATAGCTCTCACAGCTTGCAGTCCTAAAAAACGTAAATGAGTTGCCTCTGGTTTATTCATCCATTCCTATGGGGAAAATGAATAGGGAAGGAATAGAGTTTAGGGTTAAAAGCCCAAAAATAAGGTCTGAGGTTAACACAGGCGTAGGAGATCTTATACGTTTTATTCTATGACATAATATCAGTCAGTTAACATAAATGCTTTTTTTATTACATAAATGCTTCAAAATTCACAGAATGTCACATTAGCTGGTGAAGGTGATCTCATAGAGCAAAATATATAAGATTTCCTAAGCCTGTGTTGACCACGGACCTTATTTTCGGCGTTTATTAAAAACCACTACAAAAACGCCATTCATTTTCCCATAGGTTTAGTCCAATGAACCAGGGCGGAGTTAGTGCCTACAAAAAGATGCCATTAATATTTCTCTCTATAGAGGTTGTAAATAAGCAGTATTAAGATGTGTGAATCACAAGTGTCTTGGTGACTGAAGTCGCAGCTTTGTGAAGGAATTAAAACCTAGTTGGTAACAAGGAGGTGGAAATAACTTCCTGCAGACCTGCACTAGAAAACATTAGCACATTTAGCACAATTACAAGAAATCTTAAAGATAAAGCAAACATTTATGTGCATAAGTTATGCACACTATACCCCCTGAAACTAATGTTGATATAGATTTTATCTTCAAAATGGAATGATCCAACCCTGTCATGTATGATAGAGGAACAACATTTTGGAGGTGAAACCACCACATCAGACCCCAGACATGTTACCTGATTACACAACCTCTTACTGAGGAAAAACCGCCCGCTCAGGCCACAGGTGCTGCTGGGATGGATATAAATAAAAGTCGGTCTATAACGGTTGGAGTGCAGCTGGAGGAGCCTGTGGTCCAACCTCAGCTATAGGGCTACAGGGTTGTCTGTTGACTGCAGAATGCCTGTGTAGGACACGCTTCCCTCTCTGAGGTCGACCGGAACCTGAACATGAGCCACCTATTATGTAAACACATTTGACCAAAGGTTGTATATCTTGCAATGTGTAATATCCTGATGTACTTTGAATGAAATGTAAGAATTGGTTGGATATAATGTAAACACATCACTAGCTAATTAATGGTTGCAAAATATTCTGTTGTAGATGTAAATACATTTTGGCTACTATTTAGTATGAAGGACACTTTTCTGTAATCAACGATCATTACGAGAAAATAAAAAAGGGACCTGGGAACTTTTCTGATAAGAATTACAGAATAACCACACATGATATCAATCTGCAAGGTTTTCATGCAAACAAAATGTTGACAGCCACCATTCAGCCCGCCACCCATGAAGAATATCAACGTCATGGTTCACAAACATAACAAACACTGAGCTAAAATAATCTCCCAGTAAGCACAGTCTCATCGACAGCCTTGCAGGGTAACATGCAGTCATTTGCATGGTTATAAACAGCAGCCAGGTGAGGGGGGAAAGTGTATTTCTGTCTGCTCATTTGCATGTAAGTCTAACATGCACCACACTGGGGCTTGAGGGGAAGGTAACGCAGAGCTGTAGAGCTCACTGAAGCACATCCCCTATGGCCGGCTAACCATGCTAGTGAAGGCTACACTAGCTGTAGAGGATAGACCTTCTTATGTAACCAAGAAGAACCAAGAAGAACTATGGGCAATGCTATGGGGAATCTTTCAAAGATATGAAACAAGCTAAGGATAGCTTGTGAAAGAGGAAAACAAGTGAATGGGGTACGAATGCTATTTCCGTACACCTTGGTAAAGCCTAAGTGACCTTTGTAATTCTCTGCCCTATTCAACTCAGTAATAAACTGGCGAGCCAGTCCAGTGAATGCACAATCATAGTTTATGTTACCACATTACCCTCTAGTGGTGCTACTCAGGACTACTCCTTATTGAGTCCAACAAGAAACACGAAGGGCCGGTTTCCCAGACACATATTAGGATTAGTCTTTGACTAAAAAGCTAAAACAGTGGAGAATTTCCATTGAACATGCTTTTCAGTCCAGGATTAGGCTTAATCTGTGTGCAGGAAACCTCGCGGAAATGTACAGTAGTCCTCGGTAATGTACTTTGTTGCAATGACACATGAAATATTGTGTGAGACAAATCATGTGACTAAAATGAAAATAACCATTGCACAGCATTAGCCATGGTTATTTACCTATGTTGAAATACGGAGGGATTTTCTGCATTCACTTCTGTTTTTTACTTCCGTGTTTTCAAGTTGCATATTTACAGAGCAAATGGGTTTTCATTTTAATATCAGAAATTATTGCTATTTCATTACCTGCAAAATGTATGAATAATGGGCCAAGTATGGAAACTTTAAAGATGTAACTAGTGGATGTCTATTATGAATCATTTACTGAATTAAATTAGTACATTTACTGAATAAATAACACTATTACTTAGTTAATGAAAATCCAATTCAGAATATTATGTAAGTTATTTAATAATAACAGTATTTGAGAGAGAAAAGGTTTTAGTAGATCAAATCTACTGCTAATCTTCCTATCGCTAGTTCATTCAGACCTGGATGCAGCAGCAGTATGTTGTCCATGAGAACTTTGCTCCTCACACAAACCACACAACACGTTCCTTTCCCAAAATGATTCCTTCAGAACAAACAGATGCTATCTTTTCACTTAATTGTTATCTGTTTAACAAAGTTGATTATTTTCTTTTACATTAAAACAGTCTTCGAGTGAGCAGCACCGATACACTTGTGGCCAATGCAACAGTTTCTTGAAGAGGAATAATAATTCAGTAGTTTACTCAACAGGATTATTTATATCCTAAAACATACAGGATTAGTGGCATAGGGTCAAACTAACATACAACTCCGTATTTGAACAGTTTATTTCCAAAACACTATACCCACCAATTTTTCTGAGGTTTTAATTCACAGATTTTAGATGTGAATTAAAATGTGTTCTTTTGCAAAAAAAGGTCGTCGACGGCGGTCGTCGTCACCGGTCTACTAGCTGCCACCGATTCCCTTTTCCTTTTCTGTTGGTTATGTCTTATTGGTTTCACCTGTTTCTCGCTTGGGGTTTGGTTTAGGGCTATTTAAGCCTGTTATGCCCGCCTGCTTTTGTGCGGGCTTGTTTCTCTGTTCTGTTTTGTGGATGGTATTGTTTGTATTTTTCCGGACTGTTTGTGTCCTGTTTTGGGCCGGTCATTTATTCGCCTGTTGTTTTGGCATGACCTTTTCTCATCGGAATAAATACGGTTTTCCTTAAACCTCTGCTCTCTGCGCCTGACTCTGCACCCAGCACTCCTAGTTACGTAGTAATAACAGCATCTGCTAAATTACTAAAATGACAAATGTAAATGTTTTCATACAGATCTCATATTACTTTATTGCTGTTACGTCCGTAGTCGGAATGAGACCAAAGCGCAGCGTGGAAAGTGTTCATCGCACTTTATTTGAAATAACACCAAAAACAACAAAGGGGAAAAAAACGAACGGAAAGTTCTGCAGGGCTATACAGCTACTGTGCAAAAACAACATCCCACAAACTAGGGTGGAAAAACAGGCTGCCTAAGTATGATTCCCAATCAGAGATAACGATAGACAGCTGCCTCTGATTGGGAACCATACCCGGCCAACAAAGAAATATAAAACTAGAATGCCCACCCAAATCACACCCTGACCTAACCAAATAGAGAAATTAAAAGGCTCAGGGCGTGACAATTGAATATATATTTTAAAAAATTGTATTAATATTGATGTCACAAATGTATAATTTGTACAGTTCTTAATCATTTTCTAAACGTATTTCTTACATTTGACTGTGTAAACCTAGCAGTACTACTTATTTCTCTGCGAGTCAGGCAGATATATAGCGTTTTGCAAAAAAAAACATGGTTATTTGTGTCATGACGTTGGCCTGGGGGTAGGTTTATGACAGTCAGAAATACCTCTTCCCACCTTTTTCCTCTCTCTACCCTACTGATGTGACATTAGAAAACCCCTTGGTTAACATAGAGATTCTGGGAACATCAGAAGGTGGGGGGAAATTACCAATTGAATCTGGTAATGAGTCTGGTAATGAGTCCAATTGAGTCTGGTAATCCGACCAATTGAACATATGCGGTGGTACTTAATGAATATATTCAGTTCGGTTGTCATCTGAGACATTCTGATCAATGATAGAATGACATAAACTCTACAGTGGAAAGTCTACACATCAGAGTTATCGGATTCACATGGAATTGTTGTTCAATTTAAATGTTTGAATATGAAATTATTCGTGATGGGATGAAATGTGATTTTAGCTTCTAAAATGTGAGAATTGGGTTTTCATGAGTGAATTAGGCCCGACTCAGTGGCCCGCCCACGTGAAGAGACATGGGTTGTAAATTATGAAACACATGACACAAATAACCTCCTGTTCCAAGGATGTGAGGACGACGGTCCCTACGTTAAAAAGGACTAACATGTCAACTACAGAACTAAGCCAACATCAGCGTGAGCTTTGGTTGCGAATGGTATGAACTTTGAACTCTTATTCACTACAGAAGTGATACCTCCTAGACGTGGAGTTAGCAACAGCAGCTGCAAACGTAAATTAGGAAAGAACAGACCGAGTATCCCGTCTACTACACAACGACGTTACTACAACGTAGAGACATTCTTCAAAGGACAAAGGACTCGGTTGGGCAACACGGCCTTCCATCTACCACCAACCTACCGAAGTGCAGCTCAGAGTAAATATTTATTGCATTTTCCTTTTCCAAATGGGCGGTAATTTAGAATGCATAAGATACTGTATTTGCGATAGCATTGCTTCTCCCCTTGGTTCCTCAAGTCGTCCCGCTCTTTTACTCAAACCCAGCCCCCTTTTCTTTTGTGTAACCAGCTGTCATATCTGTTCCGCCCGCTAGGGACGTTTTCCTTTATGACATAATTTGTAATCAAGGTATGATTCATTCTGTGTATATGTAATTCTGTGTGATTAGTTAGGTATTTAGTAAAAAGATAATTAAACTTCAATTTTGTATTGCTGATTCAACGTGTTAGCCAGGGTTCGTGGAGATAACCAAGAATTTACAACTTTCAGATGAGACTGAAATAAGGTGACGATTAATATTGACTGCTATTGATGTAAAATATTACTAGGTCTTTGAGTTTATTCGGAAGATAACAGCTCTATAAATATTATTTCGTGGTGCCCCGACTTTCTAGTTAATTACATTTACGTACATGATTAGCTCAATCAGGTAATAGTTATTACGGAGAAAGGATTTTATAGAATAGCATGTCATATCACTTAATCTGGCATAGCCAAAGACACGACATTTGTCACTCTAAAATTATCGATTTTAAACAAATACATGTCTGTCATTGAACAACCCCATACCATGATTAGACAGTATAAAAAAACAAAAAAACAATCTCTTTCATATTTTTTTTAAACAATAAAACCTAATTTGCCAAAATTTCTGAAATGGATATATAGTGCATTGGAAATAAACTCTTAATTTGATAACTCAATAATAAACCCTAAGCTCATGTATCAATCCTCTCACTAATATAATGATGCAACAGTTTAGTAGTATGACGGCAGTTTCCCTTAAACCTTCAAATCAGAACGGTCAAATCAGAACGGTCAAATCAGAACGGTCAAATCAGAACGGTCAAATCAGAACTGTCAAATCAGAACGGTGAAATCAGAACGGTCAAATCAGAACTGTCAAATCAGAACTGTCAAATCAGAACTGTCAAATCAGAACTGCACACGTTTACATATTTCCACCAATACAGCTGTGGCATGTATCTGGGCATTCCCTACTGTACTGTCCCCTGTCTGTCAGTCTCTCGCTCTCTGTAATTCCAACAACTACTGTAGTCACACAAGAAACACAAACAGGAAAATGTGTCTTATAAGGTCGGGGTGCGTGGAGGTGAAAGGGGGTGTAGTGGGGTGTACCAGGAGCATCCAGGAGGTGGTCAGGGTGAACAGGGCACAGGAGGCATCTCCTGCCAAACTTCTCATAGGGTCTCCTTCGGGCCTCCACGATGTGAAGTCTCTTACTCGCATTGGACATTGTAAGCTTGTAAGTAAGCTTTTCACAGTAAGGTCTACACCTATTGTATTCGGCGCATGTGACAAATACAATTTGATTTGATTTGCAGCATTTCCATAGTTACATTTGTATTTGTATTTATTATGGATGCCCAAAGCAGCAGCTACTCTTCCTGTGCTCCAGCAAAATTAAGGCAGTTTATACAATTTTAAAAACTTTACAATACATTCACAGATTTCACAACACACTGTGTGCCCTCAGGCCCCTACTCCACCACTACCACATATCTACAGTAGTAAATCCATATGTATGTATAGTGCGTATGTTATCGTGTGTGTGTGTGTGTGTGTGTGTGTGTGTGTGTGTGTGTGTGTGTGTGTGTGTGTGTGTGTGTGTGTGTGTGTGTGTGTGTGTGTGTGTGTGTGTGTGTGTGTGTGTGTGTGTGTGTGTGTGTGTGTGTGTATGCATGTGTCTATGCCTATGTTTGTGTTGCTTTGCAGTCCCCGCTGTTCCATAAGGTATTTTTTTTATCTGTTTTTTAAATCTAATTTGCTTTCATGCAGAGGGAGAGACCTAAAATGAATTGGCAGGTGTTCCAATATCAATGGGACCCTGTAAAATGAGGTCAGAGTCTTGATTACTGTGTTATTAACGTTGAGATGACAACAATAAAACAATCTGATTTTTAAAATCTGAATTACTTCAATTTACACTTCTTCCCACCTAGTCTCTAAGGGCTTAAGGGGTCTTTGGCCCTACCTATGACTACCTCAGCTCTCTGACATCTTCCATTATCTTTGGTCCCGTTAAAGCACCATGCAACCAGAGGGGATGAAAACCCAGGAAGACATATACTGTACAGGCTGAGTGGGCTGCTTGCATGCCTCTTCAGAGCGTGTTTACAATGGCATGTGTTTAGAAACCCTCTCTCAGACTGACACAACAGGGGAAACACACCAAGGCTTTCCCATGCAGAGACTTTCCACATCCAGCCTAATGACCGACTCTCACCTACTCATCAACAACACACAATTACTCATTGGGCCACCAAATTGAAGACTTGGCAGAGTGAAGGAGCAGGAAGTAGAGTAAGAGAATGTGCATATACGAGGGAGAGAGAGAGAGGATTGCATGCCTGGGTCCAGAGCATCTGTCTCAGTCTTCAGGCCCCATTGGTCTTTTTTAACCTTTATCTTACTAGGTAAGTTGACTCAGAACACATTCTCATTTCCAGCAACAACCTGGGGAATAGTTACAGGGGAGAGGAGGGTGGATGAATGAGCCAATTGTAAGCTGGGGATGGTTAGGGGACAGTATGAGGGCCAGATTGGGAATTTAGCCTCGACACTAGGGTTAACACCCCTACTCTTACAATAAGTGCCATGGGATCTTTAGTGACCACAGAGAGTCAGGACACCCATTTAACATCCCATCTGAAAGACAGCACCCTGCACAAGGTTATGTCCCTAATCACTGCACTGAGGGATTGGGATATTTTTTTGACCAGATGAAAGAGTGCCTCCTACTGGCTCTCCAACACCACTTCCAGCAGCATCTGGTCTCCCATCCAGGGACTGACCAGAACCAACCCTGCTTAGTTTCAGAGGCAAGCCAGCAGTGGGATGCAGGGTGGTATGCTGCTGGCAAATGTGGTCTAATGGGGTACAAGAGGTTCCCAGGATATACATCCACAATACAAGTCTAATAAAAACGTATTGATGTTACATTTTGTGTCAAAGATGGGCATTGGTGCCCACAGAGATAATATTGTTTGGAAATAAAAAATCCTGTCGACTTCTCTTGACTATCTCAACTGTAGTATGAGGCTCAGCCATGAGAGGGAGCTAGATGGCACTGGGATGAATGGTCATACCTTGACACCAGGACACATTGACCGTATGCCAACATGGCTTGCGAAGAAGGCAGAAAGATGAATCCTGAACATAAATCTTAGAAATATCATAATATCACGGAGGAAAAACAAATGTTTAGTGCTTTGTGGTCATAAGTTCTATTCCTCTTTTTGTGAAATAGTGAAAGTTATTTTCTAGTTTTATTTGAGGTTTGGAGTGTGAGAGTTCCCTCAGCTTTTGGGGCTGTGAGGGTGTGATTTTCGCATTTTGTGGTTTTGGGTAAAATCCAACCAAATTATCAAAGTGTTTGTGTGTATGTGTGTCTGTGTGTGACTAGTAACATGTAAGTTTATGGTCTGGAAATATTTCATCAGTTATGTTAAAAGATTGGGTAATTCAGATGGTCATTCAAGGTCAATTATTAGGAAACATGCTCACGCACGCACGCACGCACACGCACACACACACACACACACACACACACACACACACACACACACACACACACACACACACACACATAAATACCTCCAAACACCTGTGACTAGGGAAGAAGTATGTATCTTTTCACCTACTAACATAGAAAAAAAGAGAGAGAAAAAGAGAGAGAGAGGTTCGTACACCTACAGCCAGGGGTGAACTTTTCACTGGGGATGGGGGGACATGTCCCCTCCACATTCTGAAACTGCGTTTTTGTCGTCCCCCCCCAGTTTTATCATTGGAATGTGATACAAAACGAGCACCATGCGGACGCCTAATTATGTCCCCCCCACTTCTAAAACCAAAGTTTCGCCCCTGCCTACAGCAGTGCCTTGTTTCCAACAGGAATAAACATGGATGGCTCCTGTAAGCCAGGCCTCAGGGGGCTGTGGTCACTAATGTAAACACAAGTGATACTCTGGCATTTAACTCAGACAGAATATTGCTCATCTGCACCACCTTACAACTTTCTGTGAGATAGAGAGACAGAGAAAGAGAGAGACAGAGAGAGAGAGAGAGCGAGAGCGAGAGAGAGAGAGAGCGAGAGGGAGGGAGGGAGGTTAAAGATAGGGCTGAAGAGAGAGAGAGAGAGAGAGAGAGAGAGAGAGAGAGAGAGAGAGAGAGAGAGAGAGAGAGAGAGAGAGAGAGAGAGAGAGAGACCTTCCTGAAGTGGTTGGGATTAAAGAAAACCAAACACCAGAGTAAATTCCTCTTTGGCGGCCATTTCCCTCCTCAGCTCTTTCTGCAGTAAAGAGAGATACACAGAGAGGGACAGTGAGGTGTATAGTGAGGTGTATACATAGAAGCCACGGCTTCAATATTGATAGAAGACTCAATCTACTATAGTTAGCTAACGCACTTTTTAAAAATTGTATTTATTTCACCTTTGTTTAACCAGGTAGGCCAGTTGAGAACAAGTTCTCATTTACAACTGCGACCTGGCCAAGATAAAACTTCTGTACATCGTGCTGTAACGTACAATTTACCTTATTTTAGCGCCCAAAAAACGTAATACTTCCAGGTCAACTGTAATATGAATACCATTGTAAAGCACAATTTCCAGCAAAATGAATGACGAGGCCTTCATGCTGCCCCTCTCTGCATGATTGAAGAAGGCAATGAGCTCTGTCGTTTTTTTTTTAAATTGACGGGTGGGGAAGAGAAACCTACTAGATAGATATCCCGTTATTTAAAAAAAAAAAAAAAAAGTTTCACAATTATTTAACCAGGTAGGCTAGTTGAGAACAAGTTCTCATTTACAACTGCGACCTAGCCAAGATAAAGCATAGCAGTGTGAACAGACAACACAGAGTTAACAAAAGGCATGATGAGGTAGGCAATAAATAGGCCATAGGAGCGAATAATTACAATTTATCAGATTAACACTGGAGTGATAAATCATCAGATGATCATGTGCAAGTAGAGATACTGGTGTGCAAAAGAGCAGAAAAGTAAATAAATAAAAACAGTAAGGGGATGAGGTAGGTCAATTGGGTGGTGTAACGGCATTCCTCCTCCTCTTCATCTTCGGAAGAGGAGGAGTATTGAGGGAACCAAGGCGCAGCGAAGTTTGAACACATATTTATTTAACAAAGACACGAACTTGTATAAACTAACAAAACAACAAAACGGTGAAGACAGACCTATACGACGAACTTACATAAAACAAGAAGAACGCACGAATAGGACAATTAGACTACACAAACCGAACAAACCGTAACAGTCCCGTATGATGCAAACAATTACACAGACACGGAAGACAATCACCCACAACGAACACTGTGACAACGCCTACCTAAATATGACTCTTAATTAGAGGAACGCCAAACACCTGCCTCTAATTAAGAGCCATACCAGGCAACCCAAAACCAACACAGAAACAGAAAACATAGAATGCCCACCCAACCTCACGTCCTGACCAACTAACACACATAACAAACTAACATAAATAGGTCAGGAACGTGACATAACCCCCCCCATAAGGTGCGAACTCCGGGCGCACCAGCACAAAGTCTAGGGGAGGGTCTGGGTGGGCATCTAACCACGGTGGTGGCTCAGGCTCCGGGCGAGGTCCCCACCCCACCATAGTCAATCCCAACCTCCATCTACCCCTAAAAATGTCCACCCATATCCCACAAAATCCTCTTTGTAACATCCATGACAGGGACAACACCGGGACAGAGGAATAAATCAAGACAGAGGGATAGATAAGAATAAAGAGGTAGATCAAGAAAGAGAGGGAGATCATAATAGAGGGGCAACTCCGGACTGAAAGGCAGCTCCGGACAGAGAGACAGCTCTGGACTGAGGGGCAGTTCTGGGTATATAGCCATTTCTGGCTGAAGGGCAGCTCCTGGCTGACTGACGAATCTGGACGCTCATGGCAGGCTGACGGCTCTCGACGCTCATGGCTGGCTGACGGCTCTCGACGCTCATGGCAGGCTGACGGCTCTCGATGCTCATGGCAGGCTGACGGCTCTCGACGCTCATGGCAGGCTGACGGCTCTCGACGCTCATGGCAGGCTGACGGCTCTCGACGCTCATGGCTGGCTGACGGCTCTCGACGCTCATGGCAGGCTGACGGCTCTCGACGCTCATGACTGGCTGGCGGCTCTGGCAGATCCTGTCTGGTTGGCGGCTCTGGCAGATCCTGTCTAGTTGGCGGCTCTGGCAGATCCTGTCTGGTTGGCGGCTCTGGCAGATCCTGTCTGGTTGGCGGCTCTAGCAGATCCTGTCTGACGGGCGGCTCTAGCGGCTCCTGTCTGGCGGGCGGCTCTAGCGGCTCCTGTCTGGCGGACGGCTCTGTAGGCTCATGGCAGACGGGCGGCTTTGCAGGCTCATGGCAGACGGGCGGCTTTGCAGGCTCATTGCAGACGGATGGCTCAGACAGTGCTGGGGAGACGGATGGCTCAGACGGCGCTGGGGAGACGGATGGCTCAGACGGCGCTGGGGAGACGGATGGCTCAGATGGCGCTGGTGAGACGGATGGCTCAGATGGCGCTGGTGAGACGGATGGCTCTGGCCGGATAAGGCGCACTGTAGACCTGGTGCGTGGTGCCGGAACTGGAGGCACCGGGCTAAGGACACGCACCTTCATACTAGTGCGGGGAGCAGGGACAGGGCACACTGTACTCTCAAAGCCCACTCTATACCTGGTGCGTGGTACCGGCACTGGTGACACCGGGCTGAGGACAAGCACATCAGGATTAGTAGGGGGAGAAGATACAGTGTGTACAGGGCTCTGGAGACGCACAGGAGGCTTAGTGCGTGGTGCCGGAACTGGAGGCACCGAACTGGATACACGCACTACAGGGAGAGTGCGTGGAGGAGGAACAGGGCTCAGGAGACGCACTGGTAGCCTAGTGCGTAGTGTAGGCACTGTAGGTACTAGGCTGGGGCGGGGAGGTAGCGCCGGAAATACCGGACCGTGGAGGCGTACTGGCACTCTTGAGCATTGAGCCTGCCCAACCTTACCTGGTTGAATGCTCCCGGTTGCCCGACCAGTGCGGGGAGGTGGAATAACCCGCACCGGCCTATGTAGGTGAACCGGGGAAACCATGCGTAAGGCAGGTGCCATGTATGCCGGCCCGAGGAGACGCACTGGAGACCAGACGCGTTGAGCCGGCCTCATGACACCTGGCTCAATACCCAATCTAGCCCTACCAGTGCGGGGAGGTGGAATAACCCGCACTGGGCTATGCACTCGTACAGGAGACACCTTGCGCTCTACTGCGTAACACGGCGCCAACCCGTACTCCCGCTCTCCACGGTAAGCCTGGGAAGTGGGCGCAGGTCTCCTACCTGCCCTTGGCCCACTACCTCTTAGCCCCCCCCCCCCAAGAAATTTTTGGGTGTTACTCACGGGCTTTTTGGGCTTCCGTGCAAGACGCGTTCCCTCATAACTCCGGTTCCTCTCTCTCTTTTCCTCCACTCTCCGAGCTGCCTCCAGCTGTTCCCATGGACGGTGATTCACTTTAGCCCATGGTCCTTCTCCGTTAAATATTTGCTCCCAACTCCATAAGTCCTGTATACTTCCCCGTTGCTCCAAATTACGCTGCTTGGTTCTGGATTCTTGGTGGGTGATTCTGTAACGGCATTCCTCCTCCTCTTCATCTTCGGAAGAGGAGGAGTATTGAGGGAACCAAGGCGCAGCGAAGTTTGAACACATATTTATTTAACAAAGACACGAACTTGTATAAACTAACAAAACAACAAAACGGTGAAGACAGACCTATACGACGAACTTACATAAAACAAGAAGAACGCACGAATAGGACAATTAGACTACACAAACCGAACAAACCGTAACAGTCCCGTATGGTGCAAACAATTACACAGACACGGAAGACAATCACCCACAACGAACACTGTGACAACGCCTACCTAAATATGACTCTTAATTAGAGGAACGCCAAACACCTGCCTCTAATTAAGAGCCATACCAGGCAACCCAAAACCAACACAGAAACAGAAAACATAGAATGCCCACCCAACCTCACGTCCTGACCAACTAACACACATAACAAACTAACATAAATAGGTCAGGAACGTGACAGGTGGGCTGTTTACAGATGGACTATGTACAGCTGCAGCGATCGGTTAGCTGCTCAGATAGCAGATGTTTAAAGTTGGTGAGGGAAATAAAAGTCTCCAACTTCAGCGATTTTTGCAATTCGTTCCAGTCACAGGCAGCAGAGAACTGGAAGGAAAGGCGGCCAAATGAGGTGTTGGATTTTGGCATGATCAGTGAGATATACCTGCTGGAGCGCGTGCTAAGGGTGGGTGTTGTTATCGTGACCAGTGAACTGAGATAAGGCGGAGCTTTACCTAGCATGGACTTATAGATGACCTGGAGCCAGTGGGTCTGGCGACGAATATGTAGCTAGGGCCAGCCGATTAGAGCATACAGGTCGCAGTGGTGGGTGGTATAAGGGGTTTTAGTAACAAAACGGATGGCACTATGATAAACTGCATCTAGTTTGCCGAGTAGAGTATTGGAAGCTATTTTGTAGATGACATCGCCGAAGTCGAGGATCGGTAGGATAGTCACTTTTACTAGGGTAAGTTTGGCGGCGTGAGTGAAGGAGGCTTTGTTGCAAAATAGAAAGCCGATTTTTGATTGATTTTGGATTGGAGATGTTTAATATGAGTCTGGAAGGAGAGTTTACAGTCTAGCCAGACACCTAGGTATTTATAGATGTCCACATATTCTAGGTCGGAACCGTCCAGGGTGGTGATGCTAGTCGGGCGGGCGGGTGCAGGCAGCGAACGGTTGCAAAGTATGCATTTGGTTTAAGAGCAGTTGGAGGCCACGGAAAGAGTGTTGTATGGCATTGAAGCTCGTTTGGAGGTTAGATAGCACAGTGTCCAAGGAAGGGCCAGAAGTATACAGAATGGTGTCGTCTGCGTAGAGGTGGATCAGGGAATCACCCGCAGCAAGAGCAACATCATTGATATATACAGAGAAAAGAGTCGGCCCGAGAATTGAACCCTGTGGTACCCCCATAGAGACTGCCAGAGGACCGGACAACATGCCCTCCGTGTGGGGAAACAGCTTTTTTCACCCGATTTGTCCAACATAAAATGTAAATAAACACAATAAAGAGTTTATATAATGTGTCATGACATTATTTGAAGGTTTGTGTTGAATTTGAATGGGGTTTTTAGGGCGGCGCTGAAGTTATCTTCTGAAGTTAACAGTGGCTGTCCCTGTCCCTGTTCCTGTCCCTGTCCCTGTCCCTGTCCCTTTCTTGTTTTTAAACTGTGAGAGAAGCGCTACACCTGGTGGAGAGAGGCTGTAAGACACAGAATCATTTGCATTATGCGTGCTGTAGGTTATGTCATGACATGTCACAATTTAACATACAGCGTCAGAGGTGTCCGTTTTTTCCACTTTTCTCCAAAACTATTGGGACATTACCATGTCAGTCAACGCTTGAATAGAAACGTAGTTCACACCCCAGATTTTGATGCCAACACAGTCGCTACAGTCCCATTAGTTTTCTTTGCAGCCTCGTTTGAATGTTGCGGTTTTGGTACGGAATGGGGTTAGTCAACAGTACAGTGTCTATGTGTGTTGGGGTCATTGAGAGTGCACACATGTGGTGCAACAATATTTTTGTTTGTTGACCACACCAAGTGTGTGGTAGTGTGTTTGTGATGGAAACGTACTGTTAAAGGTGGACAGCTACAGTAAATGAGGCTTGACTGTACAGTACATCAGTCATGTGTAGGTGTTCCATGACAGTAATGAGTATGAGATAGTATGTATATAGCATCACCTGCAGTGTCCTGGTACCCTACTACAGGAGATAGAGGACAGCTGTGTGTGAAGATTTACTCTCTGTCCCATCCTTCTATCCTAGCCCACTGAGCCCTCCCTCCCTCCCTCCCTCCCTCCCTCCCTCCCTCCCACCTCTCTCTCTCTCTCCCTCTCCATCACTCCCTCCCCCTCTCCCTCTCTCTCTCCCTCTCCATCACTCCCTCCCCTCTCTCTCTCTCTTTCTCTCCCTCTCCATCACTCCCTACCCCTCTCCCTCTCCCTCTCTCTCTCTCTCCCTCTCCCTCTCCATCACTCCCTCCCCTCTCCCTCTCTCTATCTCTCTCTCTCTCTCTCTCTCTCTCTCCCTCTCCATCACTCCCTCCCCCTCTCCCTCTCTCTCTCTCTCTCTCTCTCTCTCTCTCTCCCTCTCCATCACTTCTTCCCCCTCTCCCCTTCTCTCCCTCCCTCCCTCCCTACTTCTCCCTCTCTCCCTCTCTCTCTCTCCCTCCACCCCTACTTCCCCCTCTCTCCCTCTCTCTCTCTCCCTCCCTCTCTCCCTCCCTTTCTCCCTCCCTACTTCCCCCTCCCTCCCTCCCTCCCTCCCTCCCTCCCTCTCCCAGAACCTCTTCATCTCTTCCTGAATTCAGGAATAAACTTGTGCAGAGCAGCAGAGAGGGGCCTGATCCGTGTTCATGTTCCTCCACTGTGTGAATTACGGTTTCCCGTCTGCAGCTGAACCAGGGAACAAGTCTGAAAGGCCATCCATCAGCCACTGTGTCTGCAGATCTGCATCCTCCTGAACAATGTGTGACCCTCTCCTAACCCTAACGCTGGGCACACAGAGGGGTCAGGAGAGGGGTGACTTCCACACCGTAATTTCCAGCCTACACCGGAAACCTAGTAACACAGCACAGTAAATCATAAAGTGAAACTGAAATAGTTCCACAGAGGTAGTTTAATTTGGTGAGCTGGGAGAGTTGATGGCAACAGTGGTGGGATAAAACTCAACAGCTATAGAGCATTATGCCATCCTCAAGGACATTCAAAAAGACTTCCTTGGAGGTCAAATCAATCTCAACCAGTACCTGACATCCTGTTGCCAGTTGGATGGATGATTAACTAGTCTGAGTAGTGTCTGTCTGGTCTGTTGACTGAAGAGGCTGGCTGGGTGGCAGAGGTACTGATGCTCTCTCTCTCTCTATCTCTGTCTGTAATGTCTGGGTGTAGTCTACAACCTGTCCCCCAAACATACCCCCATCCCCTCACTCTACCCCCTGCCTCTCCATATATCTATAAATCAACTCTAACAGACCACACACACACAGTCACAAATGCACGCAGACACACGCATGTTCATATATGCACACAAATACACACAGGCATATTTGAGCGATTTCTTATGTAACCTTGCTTGAACCTTGCTTAAGGTCCTCTTAAGGTCCTCTTTCTCTGTTTTGTCCTTTTATGGGCTCAAAGAAAATGTATTCAAAACCTCTCTTTGCAAAGTAAGCAAAGGATTTTGGGTAACAGTACTGTAGTGTGTGTGTCATGTATATGTATAACATTGAGGGTGTGCAAGAGGGAGAGAGGGAGGGAGGGAGGGAGAGAGAGAGAGAGAGAGAGACAGCCAGACACAGAGGGGGGGTAGAGACAGAGAGGGGGAAGTAGAGACAGAGAGTGGGAGGTAGAGACAGAGAGGTGGAGGAGATAAAGGAGGTAGAGGAGGTAAAGGCTAGCAGGATGTTATCAACATCCTGTCTGCGTGACCTGATGGTGATTGTACGTAGAGACAGCGACCCCCTGGCCTTGACAACCCCTTAGAGACAACCCCTGACCTCAACCGGGTACAACCCAGCCGTGAGAGAGCTGGGTCGAAGGGTGTGTGTGTTTGTGCGTGTGTGTCAACTTTAGAAATCAGGTCACGTGATCTAGCTGCTATGTACCCATACCAAGCTATTATCCAAATCAACAAACTCAATCTCTACATTTCTCTCTGAGCAACATAGACACACCATATGTTATTGCTGAAAGAACTGCAGTATGACAGAGTGCAGCCCCCCCCCCCCATATCTAGAACAGCTGTGTTTGGAGCTGGGGGCTTAAAGATGTGCCTTGTGTCTGCTCAGCTCATGAAAATTGCAATCATTTCTCTGTCCTCATCTCCTTGTCTGAGCTCTGCTTGACACACACACACACACACACACACACACACACACACACACACACACACACACACACACACACACACACACACACACACACACACACACACACACACACACACACACACACACACACACACACACACACACACACACACACGGTGTGACAGTAAATTATGTCAGACATAGCTGCCCTGCCAGACTGCCATGCATTTTATTCCAGTAGTTTTTAAATACAGTACACTAACCAATGGTGTTGACACAGAGTTCCCTGGAGTCTGATGTTATTTTACCCTCAACACCAGTTATGATGGAGAATACTCAGTTGTACCACAGACGTCAGTGATGAATTCTCTCCCAATTCTGAATTTGTGGCTTTGATTTACCACACAATGGTGAGCACATTGAGACCGTGTGTGAGTGTGTTTGTCTTAGCACAGCCTATAAAACATGCACACACATTCACGCACATACACAGTGGTGTAAAGTAATTCCCTCCCTCTTTAGGCCCATGTCAACAGATGGGGTCCCTCTCAGTGTGGTGGGACTAGCTGGATCTGACTGCGTGATATAAGGGAAGAGGGAAAAACAGCCAGGCCAGGCTCAGAGAGTGTGTGTGTGTAAGAGAGAGCTTTGACTGAATTAGCCCAGAGCCACAGTCTTGCTAAATGCTCTTAACCCCTCACAGGGTGCTGGTTCACATGGGAAAGGTGAGGGGCCGGGGCAGACTGGGTGTCTGGGGGATGGAGGGGGGAGGTAGTCTGACCCACGATGGATGGACAGGACAGAGGAGAATGGGGAGGGCAGAGGGGGACGATGGGGAGGCAGGGGGGGTCTTCCTGCTCTTATACCAGGCTGAAACAATCCCCCGTATTCTCCCAGGACTGCGCAACAGTGAATATCTCACAGACATCGCCCTATGCTGACTACACACACACATTTACACACAAACAGGCTTGCTCCCACACATGCACACAAGCGCGCACACACACACACACACAGACACACACACATCTGATAACAAAAGTGGTAACATGATATTGTTGAGTATTGCAACAGAAGATTCCTCTTATAGCAGTGTAAATCATTAGTGACAGACAAGGAGTGTACCAACATACATTACCATACACATTATCCCAAGAGATGAATCATACTCATCTTTACAAGATCAAATAATGAAATAGACGACTCCTCTTTCTGATGGGATAGTGTTCTGAGAGGTTGAGAAAGGGCAGAATCCCCCAGTGTCCAGGTATCACAGCCTGGCATCAGCTTGTTGAGAGCCTCATCCCCACAAACTGCTCTTTTATTACAGGAAATGACCACTGAAACGAGCGACAATCTGTCTCTTACACACAGATTGAACAGAATGACGCAGGGGAGGCCAACACAATGTGGGCTGGGAATTTAGGCCACTGAAGCCCCTGTTTGTGTGTGTGTGTGTGTGTGTGTGTGTGTGTGTGTGTGTGTGTGTGTGTGTGTGTGTGTGTGTGTGTGTGTGTGTGTGTGTGTGTGTGTGTGTGTGTGTGTGTGTGTGTGTGTGTGTGTGTGTGTGTGTGTGTGTGTGTGTGTGTGTGTGTGTGCGTGTGTGTGTGTGTGTTTGAGGAAGGTTCTTTAGCATTTAGTGAACTGACGCTATTAAAATTGGTTGATTCACAAGTAATAACGGAATAAGGTGTGGACCAAAAAATGACTTGTGGTTGGTAAGGTGCAAAATGCCTTGATAAGTCTAATAGTCCTGGTCATCTATCTATCTATGAACTGATTAAAGACCCAATGCAGCTGTTTTTTTTAAATCTCAATATCAAATCATTTCTTGGTAACAATTAAGTACCTTACTGTTTTCAATTAAAATGGTCAAAAATAAACAAAAATAACTTCTTAGCATATAGCAATTCCTCAAGTAAGAATTTTGCTAGGACTGTCTGGGAGTGGGGAAGGGAAAACTGAAAACTATCTGTTATTGGCAGAGAGATTTCTTATTTCTTATTAATTTACCACCTGATAAGTCGTTTCAAACAACTCTTGCACTAAAAGGGCATTATCAGCATTTTTACAATGTCATCGTATTATTCCATCCTCATAGTGCAGGAACAGATATAAAACAGAAGAAATCACGTTTTTTACTGTACTGGGCCTTTAATACCTTAGAATAGATTCACTGTCTGCATCACACCCCATAACGGTTATTTAGGAAACTACAATGCTGTGTTACCATGAGGTAAATTTTTAGGAGTTTGGTGATGACTCCTTTGTAAATAGACACTTAACATTAGAGGTGGATGTGATGAGATATACCCCCATACAGAATGTAAACCTTTTTGAGATTTACTAGGAATTGTTAAATGTAGTCCATTTACGAGACCAGCATTATGCAATGCAACATTAACACAGAAAGACAGGACTCATTGTATATTTCATTGAGTTACTCAACAGTACTCTGCTTCAGTGTATACTCTGCTGTCCATGACTATTCAATGATCTGGCATTAAATAGCGGATGAGGTTAAAGAAATGTTTACTCACACGCCTCCCAATTGCTGGCAGCTGTCCAGTAGACTGGGTCCTAGGCGAGCACCTGGTCTGGGCCCGGCCTAGCCTGGATCCTCTAGCCCTGATTACAATGCTGTCAGAGGAAGACAGATGAACAGAGCCACTGGGACTTACTATGTTTAGCCACAGAGTGCTGGGCTGTATTCCCCTCTTCTATGGAGAGAGAGAGAGAGAGAGAGAGAGAGAGAGAGAGAGAGAGAGAGAGAGAGAGAGAGAGAGAGAGAGAGAGAGAGAGAGAGAGAGAGAGAGAGAGAGAGAGAGAGAGAGAGAGAGAGAGAGAGAGAGAGAGAGAGAGAGAGAGAGAGAGAGAGAGAGAGAGAGAGAGAGAGAATGAGTACACTGCATAAAGACGTGGAGAAAGTCACGTAAGTCATCACATATACAAAATTATTCTTGGAACATCAAGTCAAGTACAGAACTGTGTTACTTTACTGCTCTTTATTTTGTAACTGCTTGAGCACACACAACACACACACACACACACACACACATACACACACACACACACACACACACACACACACACACACACACACACACACACACACACACACACACACACACACACACACACACACACACACACACACACACACACACACACACACACACATAAATACCTCCAAACACCTGTGACTAGGGAAGAAGTATGTATCTTTTCACCTACTTTTCACCTACACACAACACACACACAACACACAACACACAACACACACACATACACACACACAACACACACACACACAACACACACAAAACACACACACACACACACTCACACACACACACACACACACACACACACACACACACACACACACACACACACACACACACACACACACACACACACACACACACACACACACACACACACACACACACACACACACACACACACACACACACACACACACACACAGACAGACACAGACACACAGCGTTAACAGTGACACCAGTGAATAATGACCACTTGTCTGCTTGTCCACAGTGATAGTCTCTCTCGTGTCTTCACTCCCTGTCACAGACACTGTCATCTGTCACTAGAGAAGAAGACAAAGCAACATTTACCCTGGCCTCCCTCCATCATTCACCTCATTCTCCTCTCCTCCTCCCCCTCCCATGGCAGTGTTGGTTTAACCCTGGTGGGCAGCAGGCAGGCAGGGTGGGTGGACGCCACACAGGCACTATAATGTGATTTATGGTCAGCTCTCAGTGTGGGGAGGAGATGACCACTCTGATCTGACCTACTGTGTTATCATCACTATGGCTGTATGGGACTGGATTGGATAGGCTGCCACATCAACAAGCACACTGCACTTAGAGTCTACAGTCTGCACACACAGCATACTGAGAGAGCACGCTTACTCACCTCTCAGACACCAAGGTCACAATACTTGGAGGACGATTCATCAGGACAACACTTCCCCTTTTTACGAAATTCAGGTTCTTCCAGATTTACAATAAACAGCATGAAAACTCAGCAAAATCTCTATCCGCAGCATTTCCAACTGGAGACGTGTGCATACGCTGTCTATAGAGCAATGCAGACTATCTCCAGCAGGGGGGGGCCTTACCAATGCAATGAGACAGAAGGGAGACAGTAAGAGGACCTGGTAGACCTGCACCACACCACTCATCACATTCTCTGACTAGAGCACTGGGTCTCAACTGGTTTAGCCTCAGGACCCAAATTTAACCGGGTTGATTCAGTCGCGACACAATATTCGAATCGTTAAAAAAATTATAGACCAAATACAATCATTAAAACTATTTTCGATGCTATATTGATAGTACATATTACAATTATTTGACAAGGGAACATCAATCCCACATCTTTCAATGTCAATAATAAAATGTTGTCCATATTCTTGATGAAGAATGTTAAACTCACTGGTTTGCATCGTTGCTAATAGCTTTATATTGAAAATTATGTGATTGATTTTTTTTTTAATGAGATTCAATTATTTAACAACAAGTTCATTATATTTTCTACACACTTTCTACCTGGTTTAAGTCGTTTAAGTTTAGACTGGAGTTTTTTCTCTCTAATAAAAAATATATATAAATATGTATTTTTTATCTTTTTGTTTTTTAACTCAGACACCAGCGACCCATTGCAAACCTCTCTCGACCCATTACAAACCTCTCTCGACCCATTACAAACCTCCCGCGACCCATTACAAACCTCTCTCGACCCATTGCAAACCTCTCTCGACCCATTACAAACCTCTCTCGACCCATTACAAACCTCTCTCGACCCATTACAAACCTCTCTCGACCCATTACAAACCTCTCTCGACCCATTACAAACCTCTCTCGACCCATTACAAACCTCTCTCGACCCATTACAAACCTCTCTCGACCCATTACAAACCTCTCTCAACCCATTACAAACCTCTCTCGACCCATTACAAACCTCTCTCAACCCATTACAAACCTCTCGCGACCCATTACAAACCTCTCTCGACCCATTACAAACCTCTCTCGACCCATTACAAACCTCTCTCAACCCATTGCAAACCTCTCTCAACCCATTGCAAACCTCTCTCGACCCATTGCAAACCTCTCTCGACCCATTGCAAATCTCTCTCGACCCATTACAAACCTCTCTCGACCCATTACAAACCTCTCTCGACCCATTACAAACTCTCGCGACCCATTACAAACCTCCTGCGACCCATTACAAACCTCTCTCGACCCATTACAAACCTCTCGCGACCCATTACAAACCTCTCTCGACCCATTACAAACCTCTCTCGACCCATTACAAACCTCTCGCGACCCATTACAAACCTCTCGCGACCCATTACAAACCTCTCTCGACCCATTACAAACCTCTCTCGACCCAATACAAACCTCTCTCGACCCATTACAAACCTCTCGCGGCCCATTACAAACCTCTCACGACCCATTACAAACCTCTCGCGACCCATTACAAACCTCTCACGACCCATTACAAAACTCTCTCGACCCAAATTTGGGTCTCGACCCACCAGTTGAAAATTGCTGGAGTAGAGGACTGTGGTAGAAAACCGTTATATTCGATGGGTAATAGAATATGGATACCTATGGTTTAGGTGGCTCACAGGACAAGAAAGCTTAAACAAAGAACAAATAACAATTGGAACAAAGAATAATGGCTACTAAAATTATTATTATTTTACATGAATAGCTGCAAAGATCACTGTTAATACAGCCTCAGTGGAGACATACTGTATACCTGGTGCTTTAAGTTCAAACCAGAATAAAGTTTTTTTTAAATTCACAGAGTTCTTCATTGAACATCTTTGAAAACAAAAATACAGTTGGGATCTGGGCAATATAAACAGGGATCTATTTCTGTAGCTGTGACACACAGTGGTTTCTCTGGAAAAGGAACACCAAGAGTTACATCCCAACAAAGGAGGCCACACAGGCACTGGTGGTTAGGACAACTGGGAATGTCATCCCTTCCCTCTAGACCCATACACACTGGGAGGCAGAGAGGGATGGAGGGGTAGAGGAGAGAGGGAGAAAGTAAGCAAGAGAGGAGGAAGGAGAAAAGAGGGAGAGGGTTGGTTGAGGGAGGGAGAGTGATGGAGGGGAGAGGCAGAGAGAGTTCGAATAGAAAAATAGAGAGAAGGGGGGTAAAGAAAGGAGTTAGCGAGAGAGAGGGAGCAAGAGAGGGATAGAGAGAGAAAGAGAGAGAGAGAGAGGGAGAGAGAGAGTTGTGGAGGTGAGAGACAGCAAGGGAAAGATAGAAGGGGAGAGATAGAGGGGGAGAGATAGAGGAGCAGAGGAGGGAGAGATAGAGGGGGAGTGATAGAGGGGGAGAGATAGAGGAGCGAGAGATCGTGGGGGAGTGATATAGGGATGTTAGGACAGGGCGTGCGTCAGACCATCCCAGTAAAGTCACCCTGACATGCAGAGAGAGACCAGATAGAACTCTCCCCCTCATAAACTCAGCAACCAGAGCTCAGTTTAACCTGGAAAAGTATCCCTGCACAAAAACAAGTACAAGTGAATGTGAACTACAGTACTTACCCAAATGTGTCTGCAAGCAGAGAGACATTGCAAAGAGATAAAAGCAGGGTGTACTTGAAAAATTGGCATTTTTAGCTTTCATTCATCCATTTATGGACATATCAAATAACATGCACGCTGACATGTTTGGGCATAGGGCTTCATCAGTCCGTGGGGGTAGGGACATAGCCACCAAGCAGCCTGGATCAGACAGGAGACAGAGGGAGGCCAGACAAGATCCACTCTCCCCTCTCCTCCCAGACAAACCCTAGCCCACCCAATTTACCCCATCAATCAAAGGATTAGGGACCAAACACTCCCTTCCCCCTCTCTTAATCCAACTAACAACATACACACACACGCACACGCGCACACACGCACACGCGCACACACACACACACACACACACACACACACACACACACACACACACACACACACACATGGACACACACATGCACGCATATCACTGATTCTACCTCAATCTACTTCCTCCCATTTCCAGTCTACTCCTCCACCTAACAAGCCCTGTTTAGGATGGGTCACTATCAGCATAGCAATCTCTGATATGTTTGGAGATGCTCTGACTCATGTGCGGGTCACAGTAGTCATGCTCAACAGATGTGACTGATGCTAAACATAGTGTTCTTTATGAGAAATGACCGTCTCAGAGACAGTATCACTGGCATCTTAGTAACACACTGTGTCTGTGGGCAGCGATTTTGTGTGTGTGCAGCGTGTGTGTGCGTGTGTTGATTTCGATCCAACCAATCGCTGTTGTTCCTCTGATGATATCTGTTGACAGTCAAGTAGAAAAGTTTACAGATAAATATTCAGTTTACTAGTTTGTTTTTGGACAGTGTTCTCAGTGCAGCGTTCACACAATGAAGCAGTACCAACACACATGGGAAGGTGCGTGAGAGGACATCGTCATCCTCCTCACCACCTACGTAGTTGTGTGGGAGCAGGAAGATAAATGAGAGATGACTCGTGTAAAGTGTGTGTGGGGGTGGGAACATGCTGGGGAGGGTCAGTCGGTCCTCAGGGCATGTATCGTCTAGTCTAGTGTGTGTGCATGTGTCTCATAGTCCAGTGGTTCCCAACCAGGGGTACTAGGACCCCTGGGGGTACTTGGCCTATCCACAGGTGGTAATTGAGTAGACTCAAGAGACCGGTCAAATGCACATGAGGGGGTACTTCAGGGGCACTCTGGGCAGATTAAAATTCAGTTGGTGGTACAGTAACAGAAAAAGGTTGGGAACCATTGGCCTAGTTTATACCAGTCAGTATATTTCACTGTTCTGCTTTGCTTGACTCCTGCCTTCTGTTTTCTACTTGGATTCTTTACAAAGGACCAGTCCCTTACATGACAACTGTATCATTACAACTGTATCATTACAACTGTATCATTACAACTGGTATCATTACAACTGTATCATTACAACTGTATCATTACAACTGGTATCATTACAACTGTATCATTACAACTGTATCAAAGTACATTACAACTGTATCATTACAACTGTATCATTACAACTGTATCATTACAACTGTATCATTACAACTGGTATCATTACAAATGGTATCATTAAAACTCTATCATTACAACTGTATCAAAGTATATTACAACTGTATCATTACAACTGTATCATTACAACTGTATCATTACAACTGTATCATTACAACTGTATCATTACAACTGTATCATTACAACTGTATCATTACAGCTGTATCATTACAACTGTATCATTTCAACTGTATCAAAGTATATTACAACTGTATCCTTACAACTGTATCATTACAACTGTATCATTACAACTGTATCATTACAACTGCATCATAACAACTGTATCATTACAACTGTATCAAAGTACATTACAACTGTATCATTACAAATGCTATCATTAAAACTCTATCATTACAACTGGTATCATTACAAATGGTATCATTAAAACTCTATCATTACAACTGCATCATTACAACTGCATCATTACAACTGTATCATTACAACTGTATCATTACAACTGTATCATTACAACTGTATCATTACAACTGTATCAAAGTATATTACAACTGTATCCTTACAACTGCATCATTACAACTGTATCATTACAACTGTATCATTACAACTGCATCAAAGTACATTACAACTATATCATCACAACTATATCATTACAACTGTATCATTACAACTGTATCATTACAACTGGTATCATTACAACTGTATCAAAGTACATTACAACTGTATCATTACAACTGGTGTCATTACAACTGTATCAAAGTACATTACAACTGTATCATTACAACTGTATCATTACAACTGCATCATTTCAGCTGCATCATTACAACTGTATCATTACAACTGTATCATTACAACTGTATCATTACAACTGCATCATTACAACTGTATCAAAGTACATTACAACTGTATCATTACAACTGCATCATTTCAACTGTATCAAAGTACATTACAACTGTATCATTACAACTGTATCATTACAGCTGTTTCATTACAACTGTATCATTACAACTGCATCATTACAACTGTATCATTACAACTGTATCATTACAACTGGTATCTGTAACGGCTGTCCTCCTCCTCATCTGACGAGGAGTAAGAAATGTCGGACCAATGCGTAGCGTGGTATGTGTCCATAATATATTTTAATGAGACAAACGAACACAGAAACAAAACAATAACCGATACGTGAACTACAAACCGAAACGGTTCCGTGTGGGACAAACACTGACACGGAAAATAACCACCCACGAAACCCAGGTGAAAAAAGGCTACCTAAGTATGATTCTCAATCAGAGACAACTAACGACACCTGCCTCTGATTGAGAATCATACCAGGCCAAACGAAAAAACCAACATAGAAAAACGAACATAGAAAACCCACCCAACTCACGCCCTGACCATACTAAAACAAAGAAATAACAAAATAACTAAGGTCAGAACGTGACAGTACCCCCCCCCCCCCCACCCCCCAAGGTGCTGACTCCGGCCACAAAACCTGAACCTGTAGGGGAGGGTCTGGGTGGGCATCTGTCCGTGGGGGCGGCTCTGGCGCTGGACGTGGACCTCACTCCACCATAGTCTTAGTCCGCTTTAGTGGCGTCCTTTGAGTGGCGACCCTCGCACCGACCTAAGACTGGCAACCCTACTAAAGGGCCCCACTGGACTGAGGAGCGCCTCTAGACTGAGGGGCGCCTCTGGACTGAGGAGCGCCTCTGGACTGAGGGGCACCTCTGGACTGAGGGGCGCCTCTGGACTGAGGGGCGCCTCTGGACTGAGGGGCGCCTTTGGACTGAGGGGCGCCTCTGGACTGAGGGGCGCCTCTGGACTGAGGGGCGCCTCTGGACTGAGGGGCGCCTCTGGACTGAGGGGCGCCTCTGGACTGAGGGGCGCCTCTGGACTGAGGGGCGCCTCTGGACTGAGGGGCGCCTCTGGACTGAGGGGCGCCTCTGGACTGAGGGGCGCCTCTGGACTGAGGAGCGCCTCTGGACTGAGGAGCGCCTCTGGACTGAGGAGCGCCTCTGGACTGAGGAGCGCCTCTGGACTGAGGAGCGCCTCTGGACTGAGGAGCGCCTCTGGACTGAGGAGCGCCTCTGGACTGAGGGGCGCCTCTGGACTGAGGGGCGCCTCTGGACTGAGGAGCGCCTCTGGACTGAGGAGCGCCTCTGGACTGAGGAGCGCCTCTGGACTGAGGAGCGCCTCTGGACTGAGGAGCGCCTCTGGACTGAGGGGCGCCTCTGGACTGAGGGGCGCCTCTGAACTGAGGGGCGCCTCTGGACTGAGGGGCGCCTCTGGACTGAGGAGCGCCTCTGGACTGAGGAGCGCCTCTGGACTGAGGAGCGCCTCTGGACTGAGGAGCGCCTCTGGACTGAGGAGCGCCTCTGGACTGAGGGGCGCCTCTGGACTGAGGAGCGCCTCTGGACTGAGGGGCGCCTCTGGACTGAGGGGCAGCTCCGGACTGAGGGGCAGCTCCGGACTGAGGGGCAGCTCAGGACTGAGGGGCAGCTCAGGACTGAGGGGCAGCTCCGGACTGAAGGGCAGCTCTGGAAGCTCCTGACTGGCGGGCGGCTCTGGCAGCTCCTGACTGGCGGGCGGCTCTAGCAGCTCCTGACTGGCGGGCGGCTCTGGCAGCTCCTGACTGGCTGGCGGCTCTGGCAGCTCCTGACTGGCGGCCGGCTCTGGCGGCTCCTGACTGACGGGCAGCTCTGACGGCGCTGGACAGACGGGCGGCTCAGACGACGCTGGACAGACGGACGGCTCAGGCAGAGCTGGACAGACGGATGGCTCAGGCGGTGCTGGACAGACGGGAGACTCAGGCGGCGTCGGACAGACGGGAGCACCTGTAGTGAGGAGACGGAGAGACAGCCTGGTGCGGGGGGCTGCCACCGGAGGGCTGGTGCGTGGAGGTGGCACTGGATAGACCGGACCGTGAAGGCGCACTACAGGTCTCGAGCACCGAGCCTGCCCAACCCTACCTGGCTGAATGCTCCCCGTAGCCAGGCCAGTGCGGTAAGGTGGAATAGCCCATACTGGGCTGTGCTGGCGAACCGGGGACACCATGCGTAGGGCTGGTGCCATGTACCCCGGCCCGAGGAGACGCACTGGAGATCAGATGCGTTCAGCCGGCTTCATGGCACCTGGCTCGATGCCCACTCTAGCCCGGCCGATACGAGGCGCTGCTATGTACTGCACCGGGCTATGCCTGCTCACCGGGGACACCGTGCTTCTCACGGCATAACATGGTGCCTGCCCGGTCCCTCTCTCTCCACGGTAAGCACAGGGAGTTGGCTCAGGTCTCCTACCTGGCTTAGCCACACTCCCCGTGTGCCCCCTCACCAATAATCTTTTGGGGCTGCCTCTCTAGCTTCCAGCCACGCTTACGTGCTGCCTCCTCATTCCAACACCTCTCCGCTTTCGCTGCCTCCAGCTCAGCTTTGGGGCGGCGATACTCTCCAGCCTGTGCCCAGGGTCCCTTGCCGTCCAGAATCTCCTCCCAGGTCCAAGAGTCCTACGATCGCTGCTGCTGCTGCTTTTGCCAGTTACAACGCTGCTTGGTCCTTTGTTGGTGGGTGGTTCTGTAACGGCTGTCCTCCTCCTCATCTGACGAGGAGTAAGAAATGTCGGACCAATGCGCGGCGTGGTATGTGTCCATAATATATTTTAATGAGACAAACGAACACAGAAACAAAACAATAAACGATACGTGAACTACAAACCGAAACAGTTCCGTGTGGGAAAAACACTGACACCTAAAATAACCACCCATGAAACCCAGGTGAAAAAAGGCTACCTAAGTATGATTCTCAATCAGAGACAACTAACGACACCTGCCTCTGATTGAGAATCATACCAGGCCAAACGAAAAAAAACAACATAGAAAAACGAACATAGAAAACCCACCCAACTCACGCCCTGACCACACTAAAACAAAGAAATAACAAAATCACTAAGGTCAGAACGTGACAGTATCATTACAACTGTATCAAAGTACATTACAGCTGTATCCTTAAAGATGTATCATTACAATTGTATCAAAGTATATTACAACTGTATCATTACAACTGTATCATTACAACTGTATCATTACAACTGTACCAAAGTACATTACAACTGTATCATTACACCTGTATCATTACAACTGTATCATTACAACTGTATCATTACAACTGTATCATTACAACTGTATCATTACAACTGTATCATTACAGCTGTATCATTTCAGCTGCATCATTACAACTGTATCAAAGTACATTACAACTGTATCATTGCAACTGTATCATTTCAAATGCATAATTACAACTGCATCATTATAACTGTATCAAAGGACATAACAATTGTATTATTACAACTGTATCATTACAGCTGTATCATTACACCTGTATCATTACAACTGTATCATTACAAATGTATCATTACAAATGTATCAAAGTACATTACAACTGTATCATTACAACTGTATCATTACAACTGTATCATTACAACTGTATCATTACAGCTGTATCATTTCAGCTGCATCATTACAACTGTATCATTACAACTGTATCAATGTACATAACAACTGTATCATTACAAATGTATCAAATTACATTACAACTGTGTCATTACAGCTGTATCATTTCAACTGTATCAAAGTACATTACAACTGTATCAATACAACTGTATCATTACAACTGTATCATTACCACTGTATGAAAGTACATTACAGCTGTATCATTAAAACTGTATCATTTCAACTGTATCAAAGTACATTACAACTGTATCATTACAGCTGTATCAATGTACATTACAACTGGATCATTACAGCTGTATCATTACAACTGTATCAAAGTACATTACAACTGTATCATTACAACTGTATCAAAGTACATTACAACTGTATCATTACAACTGTATCAAAGTACATTACAACTGTATCATTACAACTGTATCATTACAACTGTATCATTACAACTGTATCAAAGTACATTACAACTGTATCATTACACCTGTATCATTACAACTGTATCATTACAACTGGTATCATTACAACTGTATCATTACAACTGTATCATTACCACTGTATGAAAGTACATTACAGCTGTATCATTACAACTGTATCATTTCAACTGTATCAAAGTACATTACAACTGTATCATTACAGCTGTATCATTACAACTGTATCAAAGTACATTACAACTGTATCATTTCAACTGTATCAAAGTACATTACAACTGCATCATTACAACTGTATCATTACAAATGTATCATTACAGCTGCATCATTACAACTGTATCATTACAACTGTATCATTACAACTGTATCAAAGTACATTACAACTGTATCATTACAACTGCATCATTTCAGCTGCATCATTACAACTGTATCATTACAACTATATCAATGTACATAACAACTGTATCATTACAAATGTATCAAATTACATTACAACTGTGTCATTACAGCTGTATCATTTCAACTTTTTCAAAGTACATTACAACTGTATCATTACAACTGTATCATTTCAACTGTATCAAAGTACATTACAACTGTATCATTACAACTGCATCATTATAACTGTATCAAAGGACATAACAATTGTATCATTACAACTGTATCATTACAAATGTATCATTACAAATGTATCAAAGTACATTACAACTGTATCAATACAACTGTATCATTACAACTGTATCATTACCACTGTATGAAAGTACATTACAGCTGTATCATTACAACTGTATCATTTCAACTGTATCAAAGTACATTACAACTGTATCATTACAGCTGTATCAATGTACATTACAACTGCATCATTACAGCTGTATCATTACAACTGTATCAAAGTACATTACAACTGTATCATTACAACTGTATCAAAGTACATTACAACTGTATCATTACAACTGTATCAAAGTACATTACAACTGTATCATTACAACTGTATCATTACAACTGTATCATTACAACTGTATCATTACAATTGTATCAAAGTACATTACAACTGTATCATTACACCTGTATCATTACAACTGTATCATTACAACTGGTATCATTACAACTGTATCATTACAACTGTATCATTACAACTGTATCATTACCACTGTATGAAAGTACATTACAGCTGTATCATTACAACTGTATCATTTCAACTGTATCAAAGTACATTACAACTGTATCATTACAGCTGTATCATTACAACTGTATCAAAGTACATTACAACTGTATCATTACAACTGTATCAAAGTACATTACAACTGTATCATTACAGCTGTATCATTACAACTGTATCATTACAACTGTATCATTACAACTGTATCAAAGTACATTACAACTGTATCATTACAACTGTATCAAAGTACATTACAACTGTATCATTACAGCTGTATCATTACAAATGTATCATTACAGCTGTATCATTACAATTGTATCATTACAACTGTATCATTTTAACTGTATCAAAGTACATTACAACTGTATCATTACAACTGTATCATTACAGCTGTATCATTACAGCTGTATCATTACAACTGTATCAAAGGACATTACAACTGTATCATTACAACTGTATCATTACAACTGTATCATTACAGCTGTGTCATTACAACTGTATCAAAGGACATTACAACTGTATCATTACAACTGTATCATTAAAACTGTATCATTACAACTGTATCATTACAACTGTATCATTACAACTGTATCAAAGTATATTACAACTGTATCATTACAACTGCATCATTACAACTGGTATCATTACAACTGTATCATTACAACTGTATCATTACAACTGTATCATTACAACTGTATCATTACAACTGGTATCATTACAACTGTATCATTACAACTGTATCATTACAACTGTATCATTACAACTGTATCATTACAACTGTATCATTACAACTGGTATCATTACAACTGTGTCATTACAACAGTATCAAAGTACATTACAACTGTATCACTACAACTGTATCATTACAACTGCATCATTACAACTGTATCATTACAACTGGTATCATTACAACTGTATCATTACAACTGTATCATTACAACTGTATCATTACAACTGGTATCATTACAACTGGTATCACTACAACTGCATCATTACAACTGTATCATTACAACTGGTATCATTACAACTGGTATCATTACAGCTGTATCATTACAACTGTATCATTACAACTGTATCATTACAACTGGTATCATTACAACTGTATCATTACAACTGTATCATTACAACTGTATCAAAGTACATAACAACTCTATCATTACAACTGCATCATTACAACTGTATCATTACAACTGCATCATTACAACTGTATCATTACAACTGGTATCATTACAACTGGCATCATTACAACTGTATCATTACAGCTGTATCATTACAACTGTAGCATTACAACTGTATCAAAGTACATTACAACTGTATCATTACAACTGTAGCATTACAACTGTATCAAAGTACATTACAACTGTATCATTACAGCTGTATCATTACAACTGTATCAAAGTACATTACAACTGTATCATTACAACTGTATCATTACAACTGTATCATTTCAACTCTATCATTACAACTGTAGCATTACAACTGTATCAAAGTACATTACAACTGTATCATTACAACTGTAGCATTACAACTGTATCAAAGTACATTACAACTGTATCATTACAACTGTATCATTACAACTGTATCATTACAACTGGTATCATTACAACTGGTATCACTACAACTGCATCATTACAACTGTATCAAAGTACATTACAACTGTATCATTTCAACTGTATCAAAGTACATTACAACTGCATCATTACAACTGTATCATTACAAATGTATCATTACAGCTGCATCATTACAACTGTATCATTACAACTGTATCATTACAACTGTATCAAAGTACATTACAACTGTATCATTACAACTGCATCATTTCAGCTGCATCATTACAACTGTATCATTACAACTATATCAATGTACATAACAACTGTATCATTACAAATGTATCAAATTACATTACAACTGTGTCATTACAGCTGTATCATTTCAACTGTATCAAAGTACATTACAACTGTATCATTACAACTGTATCATTTCAACTGTATCAAAGTACATTACAACTGTATCATTACAACTGCATCATTATAACTGTATCAAAGGACATAACAATTGTATCATTACAACTGTATCATTACAAATGTATCATTACAAATGTATCAAAGTACATTACAACTGTATCAATACAACTGTATCATTACAACTGTATCATTACCACTGCATGAAAGTACATTACAGCTGTATCATTACAACTGTATCATTTCAACTGTATCAAAGTACATTACAACTGTATCATTACAGCTGTAACAATGTACATTACAACTGCATCATTACAGCTGTATCATTACAACTGTATCAAAGTACATTACAACTGTATCATTACAACTGTATCAAAGTACATTACAACTGTATCATTACAACTGTATCAAAGTACATTACAACTGTATCATTACAACTGTATCATTACAACTGTATCATTACAACTGTATCATTACAATTGTATCAAAGTACATTACAACTGTATCATTACACCTGTATCATTACAACTGTATCATTACAACTGGTATCATTACAACTGTATCATTACAACTGTATCATTACAACTGTATCGTTACCACTGTATGAAAGTACATTACAGCTGTATCATTACAACTGTATCATTTCAACTGTATCAAAGTACATTACAACTGTATCATTACAGCTGTATCATTACAACTGTATCAAAGTACATTACAACTGTATCATTACAACTGTATCAAAGTACATTACAACTGTATCATTACAGCTGTATCATTACAACTGTATCATTACAACTGTATCATTACAACTGTATCAAAGTACATTACAACTGTATCATTACAACTGTATCAAAGTACATTACAACTGTATCATTAAAGCTGTATCATTACAAATGTATCATTACAGCTGTATCATTACAATTGTATCATTACAACTGTATCATTTTAACTGTATCAAAGTGCATTACAACTGTATCATTACAACTGTATCATTACAGCTGTATCATTACAGCTGTATCATTACAACTGTATCAAAGGACATTACAACTGTATCATTACAACTGTATCATTACAACTGTATCATTACAGCTGTGTCATTACAACTTTATCATTTTAACTGTATCATTACAACTGTATCATTACAGCTGTATCATTACAACTGTATCAAAGGACATTACAACTGTATCATTACAACTGTATCATTAAAACTGTATCATTACAACTGTATCATTACAACTGTATCATTACAACTGTATCAAAGTATATTACAACTGTATCATTACAACTGCATCATTACAACTGGTATCATTACAACTGTATCATTACAACTGTATCATTACAACTGTATCATTACAACTGTATCATTACAACTGGTATCATTACAACTGTATCATTACAACTGTATCATTACAACTGTATCATTACAACTGTATCATTACAACTGTATCATTACAACTGTATCATTACAACTGGTATCATTACAACTGTGTCATTACAACAGTATCAAAGTACATTACAACTGTATCACTACAACTGTATCATTACAACTGCATCATTACAACTGTATCATTACAACTGGTATCATTACAACTGTATCATTACAACTGTATCATTACAACTGTATCATTACAACTGGTATCATTACAACTGGTATCACTACAACTGCATCATTACAACTGTATCATTACAACTGGTATCATTACAACTGGTATCATTACAGCTGTATCATTACAACTGTATCATTACAACTGTATCATTACAACTGGTATCATTACAACTGTATCATTACAACTGTATCATTACAACTGTATCAAAGTACATAACAACTCTATCATTACAACTGCATCATTACAACTGTATCATTACAACTGCATCATTACAACTGTATCATTACAACTGGTATCATTACAACTGTATCATTACAACTGTATCATTTCAACTGTATCATTACAACTGTAGCATTACAACTGTATCAAAGTACATTACAACTGTATCATTACAACTGTAGCATTACAACTGTATCAAAGTACATTACAACTGTATCATTACAACTGTATCATTACAACTGTATCATTACAACTGGTATCATTACAACTGGTATCACTACAACTGCATCATTACAACTGGTATCATTACAACTGGTATCATTACAACTGTATCATTACAACTGTATCATTACAACTGCATCAAAGTACATTACAACTGTATCATTACAACTGTATCATTACAACTGTATCATTACAACTGTATCATTACAACTGTATCATTACAACTGCATCATTACAACTGTATCAAAGTATATTACAACTGTATCATTACAACTGTATCATTACAACTGTATCATTACAACTGTATCATTACAATTGTATCAAAGTATATTACAACTGTATCATTACAACTGTATCATTACAATTGTATCATTACAACTGTATCATTACAACTGTATCATTACAGCTGCATCATTACAATTGTATCAAAGTATATTACAACTGTATCATTACAACTGCATCAAAGTACATTACAACTGTATCATTACAGCTGTATCATTACAGCTGCATCATTACAACTGTATCATTACAACTGTATCATTACAACTGTATCATTACAACTGTATCATTACAACTGTATCATTACAACTGTATCATTACAACTGGTATCATTACAACTGTATCATTACAACTGGTATCATTACAACTGTATCATTACAACTGGTATCATTGCAACTGTATCATTACAACTGTATCATTACAACTGGTATCATTACAACTGGTATCATTACAACTGGTATCATTACAACTGCATCATTACAACTGTATCATTACAACTGGTATCATTGCAACTGTATCATTACAACTGTATCATTACAACTGGTATCATTACAACTGGTATCATTACAACTGTATCATTACAACTGGTATCATTGCAACTGTATCATTACAACTGTATCATTACAACTGGTATCATTACAACTGGTATCATTACAACTGGTATCATTACAACTGCATCATTACAACTGTATCATTACAACTGGTATCATTACAACTGGTATCATTACAACTGGTATCATTACAACTGGTATCATTACAACTGCATCATTACAACTGTATCATTACAACTGGTATCATTGCAACTGTATCATTACAACTGTATCATTACAACTGGTATCATTACAACTGGTATCATTACAACTGTATCATTACAACTGGTATCATTACAACTGGTATCATTACAGCTGTCCAAATCAGTCAGGTTTCAAGACTAGTCACTCAACTGAGACTGCTCTTCTCTGTATCACGGAGGCGCTCCGCACTGCTAAAGCTAACTCTCTTTCCTCTGCTCTCATCCTTCTAGACCTATCGGCTGCCTTCGATACTGTGAACCATCAGATCCTCCTCTCCACCCTCTCCGAGTTGGGCATCTCCGGCGCGGCCCACGCTTGGATTGCGTCCTACCTGACAGGTCGCTCCTACCAGGTGGCGTGGCGAGAATCTGTCTCCTCACCACGCGCTCTCACCACTGGTGTCCCCCAGGGCTCTGTTCTAGGCCCTCTCCTATTCTCGCTATACACCAAGTCACTTGGCTCTGTCATAACCTCACATGGTCTCTCCTATCATTGCTATGCAGACGACACACAACTAATCTTCTCCTTTCCCCCTTCTGATGACCAGGTGGCGAATCGCATCTCTGCATGTCTGGCAGACATATCAGTGTGGATGACGGATCACCACCTCAAGCTGAACCTCGGCAAGACGGAGCTGCTCTTCCTCCCGGGGAAGGACTGCCCGTTCCATGATCTCGCCATCACGGTTGACAACTCCATTGTGTCCTCCTCCCAGAGCGCTAAGAACCTTGGCGTGATCCTGGACAACACCCTGTCGTTCTCAACTAACATCAAGGCGGTGGCCCGTTCCTGTAGGTTCATGCTCTACAACATCCGCAGAGTACGACCCTGCCTCACACAGGAAGCGGCGCAGGTCCTAATCCAGGCACTTGTCATCTCCCGTCTGGATTACTGCAACTCGCTGTTGGCTGGGCTCCCTGCCTGTGCCATCAAACCCCTACAACTCATCCAGAACGCCGCAGCCCGTCTGGTGTTCAACCTTCCCAAGTTCTCTCACGTCACCCCGCTCCTCCGCTCTCTCCACTGGCTTCCAGTTGAAGCTCGCATCCGCTACAAGACCATGGTGCTTGCCTACGGAGCTGTGAGGGGAACGGCACCTCAGTACCTTCAGGCTCTGATCAGGCCCTACACCCAAACAAGGGCACTGCGTTCATCCACCTCTGGCCTGCTCGCCTCCCTACCACTGAGGAAGTACAGTTCCCGCTCAGCCCAGTCAAAACTGTTCGCTGCTCTGGCACCCCAATGGTGGAACAAACTCCCTCACGACGCCAGGACAGCGGAGTCAATCACCACCTTCCGGAGACACCTGAAACCCCACCTCTTCAAGGAATACCTAGGATAGGATAAAGCAATCCTTCTGCCCCCCCCCCCCCTTAAAAGATTTAGATGCACTATTGTAAAGTGGCTGTTCCACTGGATGTCATTAGGTGAATGCACCAATTTGTAAGTCGCTCTGGATAAGAGCGTCTGCTAAATGACTTAAATGTAAATGTAATGTAAATGTCTGTATCATTACAACTGTATCATTACAACTGTATCATTACAACTGTATCAAAGTACATAACAACTGTATCATTACAACTGCATCATTACAACTGTATCATTACAACTGCATCACTACAACTGGCATCATTACAACTGTATCATTACAACTGGTATCATTACAACTGTATCAATACAACTGTATCAAAGTACATTACAACTGTATCGTTACAACTGTATCATTACAACTGTATCATTTCAACTGTATCATTACAACTGTAGCATTACAACTGTATCAAAGTACATTACAACTGTATCATTACAACTGTAGCATTACAACTGTATCAAAGTACATTACAACTGTATCATTACAACTGTATCATTACAACTGCATCATTACAACTGTATCATTACAACTGGTATCATTACAACTGGTATCATTACAACTGGTATCATTACAACTGGTATCATTACAACTGTATCATTACAACTGTATCATTACAACTGGTATCATTACAACTGGTATCACTACAACTGCATCATTACAACTGTATCATTACAACTGGTATCATTACAAATGTTATCATTACAACTGGTATCATTACATCTGTATCATCACAACTGTATCATTACAACTGTATCATTACAACTGGTATCATTACAACTGTATCATTACAACTGTATCATTACAACTGTATCAAAGTACATAACAACTGTATCATTACAACTGCATCATTACAACTGTATCATTACAACTTGTATCATTACAACTGGTATCATTACAACTGTATCATTACAACTGTATCATTACAACTGGTATCATTACAACTGGTATCATTACAACTGTATCATTACAACTGTATCATTACAACTGTATCATTACAACTGTATCAAAGTACATTACAACTGTATCATTACAACTGTATCATTACAGCTGCATCATTACAGCTGTATCATTACAACTGTATCATTACAACTGTATCATTACAGCTGCATCATTACAATTGTATCAAAGTATATTACAACTGTATCATTACAACTGTATCATTACAACTGTATCATTACAACTGTATCATTACAACTGTATCATTACAACTGTATCATTACAGCTGCATCATTACAATTGTATCAAAGTATATTACAACTGTATCATTACAACTGTATCATTACAAATGTATCATTACAATTGCATCAAAGTACATTACAACTGTATCATTACAGCTGTATCATTACAGCTGTATCATTACAATTGTATCAAAGTATATTACAACTGTATCATTACAACTGCATCAAAGTACATTACAACTGTATCATTACAGCTGTATCATTACAGCTGTATCATTACAATTGTATCAAAGTATATTACAACTGTATCATTACAGCTGTATCATTACAATTGTATCAAAGTATATTACAACTGTATCATTACAGCTGTATCAAAGTGCATTACAACTGTATCATTATAACTGTATCATTACAACTGTATCATTACAACTGTATCATTACAACTGTATCAAAGTACATAACAACTGTATCATTACAACTGCATCATTACAACTGTATCATTACAACTGGTATCATTACAACTGTATCATTACAACTGTATCAAAGTACATTACAACTGTATCATTACAACTGTATCATTACAACTGTATCATTTCAACTGTATCATTACAACTGTAGCATTACAACTGTATCAAAGTACATTACAACTGTATCGTTACAACTGTAGCATTACAACTGTATCAAAGTACATTACAACTGTATCATTACAACTGTATCATTACAACTGTATCATTACAACTGCATCATTACAACTGTATCATTACAACTGGTATCATTACAACTGGCATCATTACAACTGGTATCATTACATCTGTATCATTACAACTGTATCATTACAACTGTATCATTACAACTGTATCATTACAACTGTATCATTACAACTGGTATCATTACAACTGGTATCATTACAACTGGTATCACTACAACTGCATCATTACAACTGTATCATTACAACTGGTATCATTACAACTGTTATCATTACAACTGGTATCATTACATCTGTATCATCACAACTGTATCATTACAACTGTATCATTACAACTGGTATCATTACAACTGTATCATTACAACAGTATCATTACAACTGTATCAAAGTACATAACAACTGTATCATTACAACTGCATCATTACAACTGTATCATTACAACTTGTATCATTACAACTGGTATCATTACAACTGTATCATTACAACTGTATCATTACAACTGGTATCATTACAACTGGTATCATTACAACTGTATCATTACAACTGTATCATTACAACTGTATCATTACAACTGTATCAAAGTACATTACAACTGTATCATTACAACTGTATCATTACAACTGTATCATTACAACTGTATCATTACAACTGTATCATTACAACTGTAGCATTACAACTGTATCATTTCAACTAGTATCATTACAACTGGTATCATTACAACTGGTATCATTACAACTGCATCATTACAACTGTTATCATTAAAACTGTATCATTACAACTGTATCATTAAAACTGTATCAAAGTACATTACAACTGTATCATTACAACTGTATCATTACAACTGTATCATTACAACAGTATCATTACAACTGTATCATTACAACTGTATCATTACAACTGCATCATTACAACTGTATCAAAGTATATTACAACTGTATCATTTCAACTGTATCATTTCAACTGTATCATTACAACTGTATCATTACAATTGTATCAAAGTATATTACAACTGTATCATTACAACTGCATCAAAGTACATTACAACTGTATCATTACAGCTGTATCATTACAGCTGTATCATTACAACTGTATCATTACAGCTGTATCATTACAATTGTATCAAAGTACATTACAACTGTATCATTACAACTGTATCATTACAGCTGCATCATTACAGCTGTATCATTACAACTGTATCATTACAACTGTATCATTACAGCTGCATCATTACAATTGTATCAAAGTATATTACAACTGTATCATTACAACTGTATCATTACAACTGTATCATTACAGCTGCATCATTACAATTGTATCAAAGTATATTACAACTGTATCATTACAACTGTATCATTACAGCTGTATCATTACAATTGTATCAAAGTACATTACAACTGTATCATTACAACTGTATCATTACAACTGTATCATTACAACTGCATCAAAGTACATTACAAATGTATCATTACAGCTGTATCATTACAGCTGTATCATTACAATTGTATCAAAGTATATCACAACTGTATCATTACAACTGCATCAAAGTACATTACAACTGTATCATTACAGCTGTATCATTACAGCTGTATCATTACAACTGTATCATTACAACTGTATCATTACAACTGTATCAAAGTATATTACAACTGTATCATTACAGCTGTATCATTACAATTGTTTCAAAGTATATTACAACTGTATCATTACAACTGCATCATTACAACTGTATCATTACAACTGTATCATTACAACTATATCATTACAACTGTATCATTACAACTGTATCATTACAACTGTATCATTACAACTGTATCATTACAACTGTATCATTACAACTGTATCATTACAACTGTATCATTACAACTGCATCATTACAACTGTATCATTACAACTGGTATCATTACAACTGGTATCATTACAACTGGTATCAATACATCTGTATCATTACAACTGTATCATTACAACTGTATCATTACAACTGTATCATTACAACTGTATCATTACAACTATATCATTACAACTGTATCATTACAACTGTATCATTACAACTGTATCATTACAACTATATCATTACAACTGTATCATTACAACTGTATCATTACAACTGTATCATTACAACTGTATCATTACAACTGTATCAAAGTACATTACAACTATATCATTACAACTGTATCAAAGTACATTACAACTGTATCATTACAACTGTATCATTACAACTGTATCATTACAACTGTATCAAAGTACATTACAACTGCATCATTTCAACTGTATCAAAGTACATTACAACTGTATCATTACAACTGCATCATTTCAACTGTATCATTACAACTGTATCATTACAACTGTATCATTACAACTGTATCAAAGTACATTACAACTGTATCATTACAACTGCATCATTACAACTGCATCATTACAACTGTATCATTACAACTGTATCATTACAACTGTATCATTACAACTGCATCAAAGTACATTACAACTGCATCATTTCAACTGTATCAAAGTACATTACAACTGTATCATTACAACTGCATCATTTCAACTGTATCAAAGTACATTACAACTGTATCAAACATTTCCAGTAAGGTATCCTGACCCTCTCTGCTGGTGTAACAACACTGACAATGACTATTTTATTTATTTATTTTTATTTTACCGTTATTTTACCAGGTAAGTTGACTGAGAACACGTTCTCATTTGCAGCAACGACCTGGGGAATAGTTACAGGGGAGAGGAGGGGGATGAATGAGCCAATTGTAAACTAACTAACAACCTACGATGGAGTCACCAGATCTTAAATAGAAGCATGGCGGCCTTTATTCAGGAACGTTAACAATGACAGGATCCCTAAACACTGATGTCATCTCTCAGCGCCACAGCGTGCCATAATTCCACCGTGACGACATTTAGCAACAACACCATCATCCATCAACACCCTATCTGGAGAGAGAGGGCTGCTGTTCTACAGTGTTACAGACTGATACAGACAGCGATAAGGTCCTGATCCCTGATATCCTGGACAAGATGTCTGACACGGAGTGTTCTCTTTTAAAGAGACAGTGGTGGAGGTATTGGCAGGGGTAAAATGAGGTAACACATCCCTCCTCTCCTCTCCTCCTCCTCATGCTTCTGGTTTATTTCCATCCCGCTCCGCTCTGGTCGAGTGTGACGCACATTTGAAATAGCTGGAAAAATAATCAGCCCTTTTATTACGGTGGTGTCATCAGAAGCAGAAAAGCCACAGTAAGTAACCGTTTAGTTTCTCCTGCCTGGCCTGGTGTAGTCTGGCTGACACCAAACTCAACGTCTTCCTGACTTCAGAGTCTGGCAAGGCTGCTTGATGTTATAGGCATGATGCATCCATAATGAAGGGGAGTATGCTTTTTGCTGATTGGTTCTCTTCTTTGTCTTTCTCACTCAAACACCCACATGGACAACCACACACAGCCCCCGAGCACCGCCCACTTCCAATACAACGCTTAGATTTAATAATCAAGACATTGTGAGGTCTCAACTCCCCAGAAAAATAAGAAAATGTTTCAGAAAACCAATCAAAGCTCAGCACATTTCTGTGTGAATGCTACATTTCCAACAGACTCCTGTCCAGACCAGTGTGTCACCGCTCTCCCTCGAGTCAGCCAGGCTAGGCCTTGTTTGGTCTTGTCTGATAGGGGCCTCCAGGGCCATGACTCTAACACCCGAACATGAGAGCCAAGGGGCCAGCAGGACAGTAGAACCACTACAGACCTACAGCCCAGCGGCCAGCAGGACAGTAGAACCGCTACAGACCTACAGCCCAGGGGCCAGCAGGACAGTTGAATCACTACAGACCTACAGCCCAGGGGCCAGCAGGAGAGTAGAACCACTACAGACCTACAGCCCAGGGGCCAGCAGGACAGTTGAATCACTACAGACCTACAGCCCAGGGGCCAGCAGGACAGTTGAATCACTACAGACCTACAGCCCAGGGGCCAGCAGGACAGTTGAATCACTACAAACTTACAGCCCAGCGGCCAGCAGGACAGTTGAATCACTACAGACCTACAGCCCAGGGGCCAGCAGGACAGTTGAATCACTACAGACCTACAGCCCAGCGGCCAGCAGGACTGTTGAATCACTACAGACCTACAGCCCAGCGGCCAGCAGGAAAGTTGAATCACTACAGACCTACAACTCAGGGGCCAGCAGGACAGTTGAATCACTACAGACCTACATCCCAGGGGCCAGCAGGACAGTTGAATCACTACAGACCTACAGCCCAGGGGCCAGCAGGACAGTTGAATCACTACAGACATACAGCCCAGGGGCCAGCAGGACAGTTGAATCACTACAGACCTACAGCCCAGGGGCCAGCAGGACAGTTGAATCACTACAGACCTACAGCCCAGGGGCCAGCAGGACAGTTGAATCACTACAGACATACAGCCCAGGGGCCAGCAGGACAGTTGAATCACTACAGACCTACAGCCCAGGGGCCAGCAGGACAGTTGAATCACTACAGACCTACAGCCCAGGGGCCAGCAGGACAGTTGAATCACTACAAACTTACAGCCCAGCGGCCAGCAGGACAGTTGAATCACTACAGACCTACTGCCCAGGGGCCAGCAGGACAGTTGAATCATTACAGACCTAGAGCCCAGGGGCCAGCAGGAAAGTTGAACCACTACAAACCTACAGCCCAGGGGCCAGCAGGACAGTTGAACCACTACAGACCTACAGCCCAGCAGCCAGCAGGACAGTTGAATCACTACATACCTACAGCCCAGGGGCCAGCAGGACAGTTGAATCACTACAGACCTACAGCCCAGGGGCCAGCAGGACAGTTGAATCACTACAGACCTACAGCCCAGGGGCCAGCAGGACAGTTGAACCACTACAGACCTACAGCCCAGGGGCCAGCAAGACAGTTGAATCACTACAGACCTACAGCTCAGGGGCCAGCAGGACAGTTAAACCACTACGGACCTACAGCCCAGCGGCCAGCAGGACAGTTGAATCACTACAGACCTACAGCTCAGGAGCCAGCAGGACAGTTGAACCACTACAGACCTACAGCCCAGGTACCAACAGGACAGTTGAATCACTACAGACCTACAGCTCAGGTGCCAGCAGGACAGTTGAACCACTACAGACCTACAGCCCAGGGGCCAGCAGGACAGTTGAATCACTACAGACCTACAGCCCAGCGGCCAGCGGGACAGTTGAATCACTACAGACCTACAGCTCAGGGGCCAGCAAGACAGTTGAATCACTACAGACCTACAGCTCAGGGGCCAGCAGGACAGTTGAAACACTACAGACCTACAGCTCAGGGGCCAGCAGGACAGTTAAACCACTACAAACTTACAGCCCAGCGGCCAGCAGGACAGTTGAATCACTACAGACCTACAGACCAGGGGCCAGCAGGACAGTTGAATCACTACAGACCTACAGCCCAGGGTCCAGCAAGACAGTTGAACCACTACAGACCTACAGCCCAGCAGCCAGCAGGACAGTTGAACCACTACAGACCTACAGCCCAGGGGCCAGCAAGACAGTTGAACCACTACAGACCTACAGCCCAGCAGCCAGCAGGACAGTTGAATCACTACAGACCTACAGCCCAGCGGCCAGCAGGACAGTTGAACCACTACAGACCTACAGCCCAGGGGCCAGCAGGACAGTTGAACCACTACAGACCTACAGCCCAGGTGCCAGCAAGACAGTTGAATCACTACAGACCTACAGCCCAGGGGCCAGCAGGACAGTTGAATCACTACAGACCTACAGCCCAGCGGCCAGCAGGACAGTTGAATCACTACAGACCTACAGCCCAGGGGCCAGCAGGAGATTAGAACCACTACAGACCTACAGCCCAGGGGCCAGCAGGACAGTTGAATCACTACAGACCTACAGCCCAGGGGCCAGCAAGACAGTTGAATCACTGCAGACCTACAGCCCAGGGGCCAGCAGGACAGTTGAATCACTACAGACCTACAGCCCAGGGGCCAGCAGGACAGTTGAATCACTACAGACCTACAGCCCAGGGGCCAGCAGGACAGTTGAATCACTACAGACCTACAGCCCAGTGGCCAGCAGGACAGTTGAATCACTACAGACCTACAGCCCAGGGGCCAGCAGGACAGTTGAACCACTACAGACCTACAGCCCAGGGGCCAGCAAGACAGTTGAATCACTACAGACCTACAGCCCAGCAGCCAGCAGGACAGTTGAAATACTACAGAACCAACAGCCCAGGGGCCAGCAAGACAGTTGAATCACTACAGACCTACAGCCCAGCAGCCAGCAGGACAGTTGAATCACTACAGACCTACAGCCCAGGTGCCAGCAGGACAGTTGAATCACTACAGACCTACAGCTCAGGGGCCAGCAGGACAGTTGAATCACTACAGACCTACAGCCCAGGTGCCAGCAGGAAAGTTGAATCACTACAGACCTACAGCCCAGGGGCCAGCAGGACAGTTGAATCACTACAGACCTACAGCTCAGGGGCCAGCAGGACAGTTGAATCACTACAGACATACAGCCCAGGGGCCAGCAGGACAGTTGAATCACTACAGACCTACAGCCCAGGGGCCAGCAGGACAGTTGAACCACTAAAGACCAACAGCCCAGGGGCCAGCAAGACAGTTGAATCACTACAGACCTACAGCCCAGCAGCCAGCAGGACAGTTGAATCACTACAGACCTACAGCCCAGGGGCCAGCAAGACAGTTGAATCACTACAGACCTACAGCCCAGCAGCCAGCAGGACAGTTGAATAACTACAGACCTACAGCCCAGCGGCCAGCAGGACAGTAGAACCACTACAGATCTACAGCCCAGGGGCCAGCAGGACAGTAGAACCACTACAGACCTACAGCCCAGGGGCCAGCAGGACAGTTGAATCACTACAGACCTACAGCTCAGGGGCCAGCAGGACAGTTGAATCACCACAGACCTACAGCCCAGGTGCCAGCAGGAAAGTTGAATCACTACAGACCTACAGCCCAGGGGCCAGCAGGACAGTTGAATCACTACAGACCTACAGCTCAGGGGCCAGCAGGACAGTTGAATCACTACAGACATACAGCCCAGGGGCCAGCAGGACAGTTGAATCACTACAGACCTACAGCCCAGCGACCAGCAGGACAGTTGAATCACTACAGACCTACAGCCCAGGGGCCAGCAGGACAGTTGAATCACTACAGACCTACAGCCCAGGGGCCAGAAGGACAGTTGAATCACTACAGACCTACAGCCCAGCGGCCAGCAGGACAGTTGAATCACTACAGACCTACAGCCCAGGGGCCAGCAGGACAGTTGAATCACTACAGAGCTACAACCCAGGGGCCAGCAGGAGAGTAGAACCACTACAGACCTACAGCCCAGCGGCCAGCAGGACAGTTGAATCACTACAGACCTACAGCCCAGGGGCCAGCAGGACAGTTGAATCACTACAGACCTACAGCCCAGGGGCCAGCAGGACAGTTGAATCACTACAGACATACAGCCCAGCGGCCAGCAGGACAGTTGAACCACTACAGACCTACAGCCCAGCGGCTTGCCGAGAGCATACTGGATATTAGGGTGGGGTCCGTTCTGATTCACTTCATTCTATTCATGAAGTGATTTTCAAACGTAATACAACATAAAAAAATACATAATAAAATAATGGCCAATCATTGGAGAGAAAACTTTAATTGAGTCCTATTCTGCTGAGAGCAATATGTGAGGGAGAAAAACTAAGCTGACTACCGCATAAAAAACACTTTATTAACTAGCCAAGCTGTTTATATCCCTGACTTAACAGGTTCAATGCCTAATGTCATTTATAAGCAAATGAAAACTATTTAATGCAGAGTCATCTTTACAGTTGTCCTGTGTGTGTGTGTGTGTGTGTGTGTGTGTGTGTGTGTGTGTGTGTGTGTGTGTGTGTGTGTGTGTGTGTGTGTGTGTGTGTGTGTGTGTGTGTGTGTGTGTGTGTGCTGCT